>NC_060954.1:3717-19746 GCF_022045245.1 Lucilia cuprina | reverse complement strand
ATCGTAAATCGGACAAATCAGAGCTTGTAGGAACTTAATAATATTTCTACCAGTCAATATCACCCTTGTGGTACACTTAAAAGAACTCGTGATACCTCCAGTTAATAATTGATAGATATTTGTCTAATATAGTCACGGAGTTATGGGTGTGTCCTGAGCAATAATGACAACTGTACATGTTATTCAGTATGTAATAGACCAGTGGAAATCATAGCTTCAAGAATAAATAACCATTTGTTTGGTTCAACTAAAATCTTACGTTTCTAAGCTGGTTACATGTGTAACCGTCACTACCCTATTAGAAGGTGCAACCCCATTACACTTTACGGAACCGTGCCATCAAAAGCTAAGGGTTATTAGTCACCAAGGGTAGTAACATTTTCTGAGTCCGATCTTACAGTAAGTTGAAACCAATTGTAAATGACTGGACAATACATATTTGAAATCAAATATGTGTTTGTTCATTCCTAAGGCTGATTCCCACTAGCTATTAAACAAATGATTGATGGTACAGAAACATAAGTTAGATTGAAAGATAAATTATTTTAAATGTTTAGAAATATAAAATGAAATGTAAAAAATTAAATTTATTGGAAAATTAGTTATTGGGTTCTTCGGGACAAGCTTTTAGGATTAAAAATTGAAGATCTTAAATCGGACAAACCAGTACCCTTAGGAAGTCAATGATATTAGTACTGGTCAATATCGTTGTCAGTGTCACCGATGTGGTATACTTAAAAGATCTCACGATAACTCCAATTAAAACTTGTGGCAAAAGTTTTAACATAATACAGTCATTTTTTTATAAAGCCTAAAAAACTTTAATTAAGAAATAGTGAAAATTTGTGATCACTTATATTTTTCTCAAAAAATTATGCAAATTGAGAAATTAATTTCAATTTTTCTATTAGAGTGACTTTTTTTGACGTATGTATGGATGTGTCCTGAGCAATAATCAGATCTGTACATGTCTTTTATGTATTAAACTAGTGGAAATCATAGCTTCAGGAATGAATAATCCTTTGTTTGGTTCAACTAAAAACTTACGTTTCTAAGCTGGTTACATGTGTAACCGTCACTACCCTATTAGAAGGTGCAACCCCATTACACTTTACGGAACCGTGCCATCAAAAGCTAGGGGTTATTAGTCACCAAGGGTAGTAACATTTTCTGAGTCCGATCTTACAGTAAGTTGAAACCAAAGATAAATGATTGTACAATACATATTTGAAATCAAATATGTGTTTGTTCATTCCTAAAGCAAATTCTCACTGGGTATGATACAAATGATTCGTACAGAAACATAATTTTTGACAATGACATAATCCATAACTACTCTAAACAAAATTTATTTTATTTCGGGGGTAATAATACGCAGTAAAGAAATTTACTTTTATTTGAAATTACGAGCGAATTCACTATGAATTATGGAAATATGACTTTATCGAGTCCCAGCTTAATTATATAAACTATATGTCCAGTCACGATCTACTGTTTTTATTTTAAATTATAAATTTAAAATCAATTTGCACTCACCTAGATATTTTAGTCACTTTAATGTTGATGTTGTTGAAGCAGCGATACGTATAAAGTCTGTGTGGCTGAGTTGACAATTCTTAGTCGTTTTCGTTGAATTCCAAGTCGTTCCGGTGCGAAGAACCGATGGTCATGGAAATGTATTTGTTGCTGTAGCATAGTTGTTGATATCTGAAAAAAATAGGGACTTTAGTATATGTTCTAATTTTATAAAATTAAAATTTATTTTGTATTTTTATATATTCCAATTACTCTAAATTTATTTTGATTTGGCATCAGAGTGGTTTATTCGAATTGGTACTTCCTTCCCTCCCAAGCACAGATGAATTCTAAGGAACCTGTAGGGAAAATAATGTATTAAAATTTATATCTAGTTTAAGTTTACAGTAAAATTTTCAAATTGAATAATTTTTATGAATATTTGAAAGAAAGATTTGTTGTAAGATTTTTACTGTAGAACGTTTTTCTTTTTTAATCCTAAGTCGCCTTTATGTTATAGTATCGAAACTCGCTGTTACAAAGTTTGTAGTACAAACATTAATTATACAACAATATAATTTGAATGTGTAGTAGAGTTTAATGTTTCAGTAAACACGAGTAATTTTTTTAAAAGTTGTACTCAATTCGATCCATCTTTAACACCGACTTTTGACGGGCTGGAAACTTTATTACGTATTTCAAGACTATTTCTGTGGATTGCCATTTTGGAATTAACGACGGATATCTTAAAAAAGTAAAGCTACAAATAAGACTCAAAACTATTATTTTATCAAACATAAAGGTACCAACAACACAGTAAAATGCTTAAACAATCTTGTTTCTAAATCAAGTTTTCTTTAAATGTTTAATATATAGAATTTTTTATAAGGAATCTAACATCCACAAAATTTTGGCATTAAAATTGATTGAGATCTAGAGAAACAAAAGACAAACATTTTTAAAACTATTTGAAATTTGAATTCTTCTGTAGATAGTTTCAATTCTAAACAAGCATTTCTTTTTTATCCAATACATATCATACAAAATAAAAAATAGAAATATAACAATAATATGTACATGGAATAAATTTTTCTTATGCGGACGATTGTAAAATTAATATGTCCCATATTCAAAGTTTAAAACTAAGAGAGTTAAATACACAATTATAATAAAATTTTTCCTTCAGGCGTTTGGAAGAAACTAAACATTTCAAATTGACCAGCTGTATAAAATTTTGTGATGGTTGCTACGACAGATAAATTATGAAGCTAGACGTTTAGTTAGAGGTAACTTTAACAAAACATAGAATGTTATTTCCTATACATATTTATAAATCAATTTTTATTTTTGCATGGCCACCAAATTTTTAACAGTACTTCTTATAAATTAGTGGAATCGCCTGTCGACAGTTTTAAGTTTATACAAACAACAAGATGAAATAAAATTATACAATTTCGTAAAGTAATTAAAAATCGATAGGGTAAATATAAAACTTTCATAATTGACAAAGGAAATTATAAAAAATTAATAAGGATGTGGCATGGCTTTTTTGATTATTTGGCATCAATACAAAATGGAGAACAAAAAAGGAAAAAACTAAAAGAAAATAAATTCTTTGTTGTTTATATTCGCAATCCAGTCTATTATACGATTTCTTTTTTAATAGTTCAAAAATGCAAAATTTTGTGAATCTTTGATTGTCACAAAATGTTAAAAGTCAATTCTGCAATCGATATTAAATAAAAAATCTCCAACAATTTTTAACCTTTAATTAATATTGAATATGAATTTTGCAAAAGGTTCAAAAAGTCGGGAGTGCATTTACAAATTAATCTTCCATAACTATTCTGCTGCTTGATAGATACTTGAAACATCTTTAGGGAAGAGTCTTAGATAATAAAAAAGCTAATAAATCACCAGGAAGTATAAATATTATACAACTGTTTATTTCTTAGCGGGATTATAATATTGAGAAGATAATGATTTGCGGACCATAATCTAAATTTTACATATGTACGTAACAAGAATGGTCAGTAAAATATAAACTTTATAGAGATTTAGAGATCAGATTTCTCGGGTTGAAATTTCAGTTAATACACAAACATTTTATATATTGTAGAGCTTTGTATTAAATACACGATGACTTGATTTGCATCATCAATAGATAACATTTAGCTAAATTTTTCTGAATACAAGATACATATTTAAATACTATAAAAGTGCGTTAGCTATTAATTACACATTTAATGAACAGATAAATATTTTAGGCATTGATTAACATCCGAGTTTAGGCTGTGCAATTGCAAATTAAACTTATAGTAAATAGTTAATAGATATGTGAAATAATTTATGTTATATTTTTTTCATAAACCTTGTGAGTAGTAGCTGCGCTGTGTTAGGACAACAGAATCGCAACCACTTATTTTAATTCTATAATTGTTTAGAGGAACTGTCGTAAAGTAGAGCAACAGGAGATTGACGAAGGTAAAAATGGTACTACAAAAAGAACAATAGATAATGTTTTAAAGTAAATAAAAATATTTTTTCCAACTACTCAACTTTTTCCATTATCTTTCCAGAGTGAAAAATAATGTAGTTTATGAGACAACAAAATCTTACCTAAAGGCTGTGCAATTGCAAATTAAACTTATAGTAAATAGTTAATAGATATGTGAAATAATTTATGTTATATATTTTTTCATAAACCTCGTGAGTAGTAGCTGCGCTGTGTTAGGACAACATAATCGCAACCACTTATTTTAATTCTATAATTGTTTAGAGGAACTGTCGTAAAGTAGAGCAACAGGAGATTGACGAAGATAAAAATGGTACTACAAAAGGAACAATAGATAATGTTTTAAAGTAAATAAAAATCTTTTTTCCAACTACTCAACTTTTTCCATTATCTTTCCAGAGTGAAAAATAATGTAGTTTATGAGACAACAAAATCTTACCTAAAGGCAAAATTCATGGCAAACACAAATCACCCAACAACGATACAACTCAGCGTACTCCAGATGTTTGTTACGAGTATGCACTTCAAATTGATTTGTCTTTTACTATACTTAACACAAATTTATTGTAAATTAATTATGAATATTAAAATTTTCTTATTAAATCTTTTCGTATATTTAAGTTATTAAAATAGACTGCAACTATTAATAAAATATAATGTTGAATAACTATAGCTCTCACATTTGGTATTCCAATAAACTATACTACTTTTTCAAAAACACAGCAACTCATTTCTAGTGAATTTTATGCCTTTAAATTTGTCAAACAAATAGTATAATTATTCATGCTAAAAAAATTTACAACATTTAACACATATGAAAGATTTGATTTGATCATCATATTTTAAGAAATATGTTCAATAACTTTATTCGTAATGTTTTTATAATAGGTGACTTCAATAATTGAAATATTAATTGGGGTTTCGCAAATAGCAACCATAGAGATAATATTAAAAAAATAGATCTCCATATCAAACAACGTTATTTTTAGTAATGATTCAACAAAACATATTACACATTGACGTTCCAAGTGATTTACCTTTCATGAAAATTCAGACGAATTGATTGATTTGCCCTTTACATATGTACATATATGGAAGTGATCATTTTTCCAATAATATTAAACTCTTTTTCCCAATTCACAATTTCTAAACCTAGACCAAAATTTATTACAAATAAACGCTCAAACTTTTCTATTTTGCGCTAAACTGCTAAACCTAAAATCATATTTTGACAGTAGATTTATTATTGGCCATGTAAGACTTGTACTTCATATGGTATTGAATCTTGAAGCATAAAGTTAAAACTAGAATCACAATATACAATAGATGTATTTTTGGCCACGCAGAAATACCAACTTGTACTTTTCCTTAAACTGGCGTTGAATCAAGAAACGTAATATTAAAAACACATTTTGTTTTGATTAAATTAGAACCCACAAGGAAAATATACTGGTACTTTTAGCAAATAAAGTAAAACAGAAACTAAACATACAATTTCTTGAGGATATGTATGCGCTTTTTGAATTTTTTATATTATATAGACAGACCAAAGAATATATAAAAAACTAAATAGTCTGACAAAACTGAAAAACAGTATTTAACTAAATATACAACAAGTAACTGTAGTAACGAAAAATCACTATATTAGTAGATAAAAAACGATGCAAAAGCTAGCTGCAAATCATTTATTATTACTTGTACTACCTTTAGACTTTGGTAACAGTAGTTATTATAGTAGCCAAAAGAACAATTTTTGTAGCAGTAGCACAGTCATTAAAATTTAAACGTTTCAATGTAGCAGTAGGAATACTTTAAATATAAGCAGTAAATACTTTCCCGATGTAGCAAAACCTAAAATTATAATTTGTAATTACCAATAATTTAGTAGCAACTGCTACCCAGCAAAAAATAATTGATGTTACCTTAATCACATCCAGAAATGCAATTATATATTTTTCGCTTTAATAAAAAAGCAGTGCTACCAAATAATTTGCTATACTTATATCTCGTTCCCTTCTCGTAAGAGATATTCCAGAAGGACTTTGCTTCCTTTAATAAAATTATTCATGAACATTCATCTAAACTATAAAAATATATTCTAAGTCCATAGATTAAAATATGCAAATTAGCAGAGGGCTTTTCGTTTTACTACTGATATTTTTAAACTTTAATATTAAAGTATCGTTGACATTAACAGCTTCCAGAACATCCAAAAAAGCATTTAGTTTAGGATAAAGATATTACTTGACTTATTGCTAAAAATGCTAATTATGTACATCCTCTTTCTCTTCTAAATTTTTGTTTAATAAGTTTTGAAAAATGGAGTCCTTAGAACACTTATTAAGAAAATCATGAATGTCCCCATGACCCCTTTTTTTCTTTAATGATGTCTTGCGAGATCATTTTGAGAGAAACTTAGTTTTTGACTTATTACGGAAAATTATTTATAAAACACTTTTCTTAAATTTCACAAAAATGCCAAAAGAACACATAATTACTCTTTTTTGTCCATTTAGTTTAAATTACCTTTTTTGTTTTCTCCTTAAGCGAGCTTTTTCGAAATATACATAATTTTGAGATTATTAAACTTAAAAGTCTAAAATATTTTGGCTGAAAAGAACAAATTTTGCCCGCTTTTCATCCTTTTTTTGCTCCCTTTTAGTCCAAGTTTTGAAAAACCAATATAGCCTTTTCATTAATCAATGTAGAAAATGGAGTCCTTAGAACCCTTAGAAGATTTATAAAATTTTTACGATAACTATTTCTACTACTTCTGTTTTTTACATTAACCAAGTTTGAAAAATGGAGTCCTTAGAACCCTTAGAAGATTTATAACTTTTTTTACGATAACTTTTTTTCTACTACTTCTGTTTTTTTACTACTGCTTTATTCAGTGATTAATTTCGATGAAATAAAGATGAAGTTATGAATTACAGACCTCATTTGTTCCCCTCTCAAAGAGCTAATAATTTAGAGAAAGATAACATTAGCCAATTTAGAATTCGCCCTTAGGAAAATGAAAGGCAACTCGTCTAGATTAAAAATATATCTGGTAATTCTAACTTTTATTCCACCAGTTTACAAGATTTGCACAGTAACCCCGAGACACAAACCTAACGGTTACAGGACCAAATTAAATTCATATAGGTCTACCTCCCTAAACTTAAGTACATATGTATGTATATCCAAACTACTCGATAAAATAACAGTAAACAGTATTTGGTGGTTTGCTAATACGATTAATCGGATATGCACTCACCAACATGGATTCAGTAAAGGAAAATCAATTTGTATTACTATTCATTAATTATTTTCTTAAACATTCACTATTATACCAAATCATTCTTCAATCCTAATCAATATATGCATGAATAAGCAAGTCCATAGTCAATTTACTAGTTCATTGACTAGGCAATAAGCTAATATATAGACTAGACGATAAACTAGAGCAAAGAACAAAAATCCCATAAACCATTGCAAAGTCATTAAACGAATCCATAGTTTATGTAGTAAAAGAATACATTCTATTGCGATCAGATAAAATAATAAAAAAACAGTTATATGAAAGCTACGAATAATTATTTTATTTCACTATTTAATGCCATTATTGGTCATGTATCCACCCACCAAATCCTGTGAAGATATCTTTATTTGTTCCGAAATTATCATGCTATTTGATCATATAAGGTAAACATTTTGCCTTTTTTTACAAAATCAGTATGTGTAATAAAATATTCAAATTTTAAAATATTTGGCTCTAAAATGCTTGAAACAAAATCGGTTGTATGTAGCTTTAATTAAATATTTAATTATAGATCAGAAATGGCGAATCATGCTGGAATATATTTACAACACTATTGTATCAAATGGGCTAAGCTTTACACGAAACTTATAACTTAAAACGTATATCGCGAATTTTTCTCGGAGCAACAACGATATGTTACTGCTGATTGTATGGTTAAAATTAGCGAATGGTTAATCGACCATTAATCGATTATTTCTGTAAAAATCGATTATTTGGTGATCGATTTCACACTATCAATTTTATTTTTTCTGCTTCGATTAATCGAAAATGTTGCTCAGCAAAATAAAAAGCAACATTTTTTAGATAACTCTCTTAAATCTATCGGCAGTCTCTATAAAAAAGCACAAAAACAACAACGAACATTTTAAATGATATATGTTAAAAAATTTTAAATATATCTAAAAAGGAGCTTTATTGTTACAGGTCACGAATACTCAAAATATTTTAGGAACCATTATATAATAAAACAATGGTTTTAAAAGGGTAAATGTTTCTTATAAAAACTTTGCAGCTTACGAAGGGACAACAGTAAACCCAAAATATTTGGGTAACATCATACGACATAATAATGAATACTTTAAGAAGTGTAACTTATGAATATTCTTTGTAATTTTAATTAGATTTCGAACAATATTTTAAGTTGTTTTTAATTAAAAAGTGGAAAAATCTTGGAAAACTAAAATAGTTGATCGAAAAATCGATTATTGGCATTTCATACTTTGCGAAAATGACTTTTAAGAAAATATTAGTCCTCAACATTAAAAAAAGTCTCCGACAAATTACTAGTAGTTATTTTTTACCAATTCCAGTTTGGATGTATAAAGTCCTATTCAATTAGTTCAATTCTTTGCAAAAATGATTTTGAGGAAAAGATTAGTGTTCATACATCCAAAAAAGTTCCCAACAAAGTGCTAATATTTATTTTTTAACAATTTTGGTTTGGATAAATAAAGTATTGTTCAATTACTTCAATTAGCAAATTTTAATTAGTGCGTCTTCAAAATTCTAAAATTTTTCTTTGCAAAAATGATTTTGAGGAAAATATTGATCCTCATAAATCTATAATTTGTTCCAACAAAGTACTAATAGTTATTTTTTGGATATATAAAGTATTATTCAAATCCTTTGTACGTGAAGAAATATTTCTTTTTATACGATGTATTCATTAATTGTTCTTTTTTCCTTTTTTCTATAACACCCAAATTTTCTATTCGTATTTAAGTTTTTTCTTAGCCATACATTTTTTATTTCTTAATATAAGCAACTGTTAAAAGAAATATTATTTCCATTTGGATTGTAGTTACTTCATTCCCTCCCAATCTATATGCACTATAAATGATCGAGACACTATATTCAAAAAGTATTTAGTGAGCTTGAACTACTGGAATATAGTGTCTAATTATATAATTTATGATTTTAACAATTTAGATTTGGTTTCACAAGAACTGTCACGTCTGTTTTACATGTGGTTGTTTACATTTTCAAAAGGCAATTTTACAATAAATTTACTTATACTAAGTTTACACAGCACATGTAATTTTAGTAGGTCATGTAAATATTATGTCTTGTTAGTTAGAGAAAAAAAATAACTTATACCATAGCATCCACTACCCTGTTTTTGCATGGTCCGTTGGGTGACATGGTATAAGCCGGATATCGCCAATTGATATCCGAATAGGCGAATCACAAAAGTTTTACTTATATTTATACCACTGGAGGGACTCGTAAGTATCGCAGTAGTTTAACAATAAAGTTATGTTAATGTAAATTATAAAGTATAGGATTAAAATTATTGTTTGTTCAATATTTATGGATATTTTACAATGTTTTCTTTTTTTGTTTTTGGTAAAAATATAAACAGTAATACATTTGTTTCTAATATTTTACATGTTTTACACTATTAAGATGAGACCACATTTTCTTGCTTTTAATAAAAATATACAAAAATAAATTATTTGTTTTTAATTTTAATAGAATTTTTACAATATAGATGCTTTTCTTTATTGTTTTTGGTACAATAATACAAAAATAAATTATTTATTTATTTTTCGCTTATACTTAGAAAGTACTTTTTCATTTATTTTCTTCTTAATTCTTTATTTAAACTTCTTATTTGATTAAACTTATTGTTTTTTGCTATAACTGTTTGTTTAAAGTTTTTTTTTAATGTATGTATACAAAAATCATATTTAATTTCTTACTTTATAGCTTATTTAATTATTTATAACTTAATATAAAGAGTTAAATTTTATCTTGCAGAAAAAATTGTTTATAATGAAACAATTTAAATTTAATGTTTGCGTACGTGTTTGTTTAAGTCAATATATGTGCATTTTGCATTATATGGACTTGTGTTTTATGAATAATATTAACTAAACCCAGTCAAAGCACTATATTTGACTAAACAGGATTTAAAATGCCCTTCACCTATAGTTTAGTTTATTATTACCACTTCGAATATTTATAGAATTTTACATTTTATAATAATCTTTAAAAAAATCTGTGATCACTCATATTTCCACCAAAAATTTAAGAACATAGTGAATTTTTTTTTTTAAATGTCCATTTAAATTTAATTTCGGCTTGACAAAGCAATTTCGTGTCTAGATTAGATACATTTTTATTATGCTAAACGTCAAATTGTTATTATGATAAATTAGCAGTTACAAACACCATTTATTAGCGTTATAGCATCGTTATGACATTGTTTTCTAATCAATTGTTTATACAGCATTGTCTTGATAACAAACGTCTTTGTATTCTAAAATTTGCATAGAATTTTTTTTGCTCTGATAGATATTTGTCAAATATAGACACTGAGTTATGGATGTGTCCTGAGGAATAATAACATCTGTACATGTCATTCAGTATGTAATAGACCAGTGAAAATCATTGCTTCAAGAATGAATAATCATTTGTTTGGTTCAACTATAATCTTACGTTTCTAAGCTGGTTACATGTGTAACCGTCACTACCCTATTAGAAGGTGCAACCCCGTTACACTTTACGGAACCGTGCCATCAAAAGCTGGGGGTTATTAGTCACCAAGGGTAGTAACATTTTCTGAGTCCGATCTTACAGTAAGTTGAAACCAATTGTAAATGACTGTACAATACATATTTGAAATCAAATATGTGTTTGTCCATTCCTAAAGCAGATTCTCACTGGCTATTATACAAATTATTAATAAGAAAGGTAAAAAATAGTTAGAAAAAATAAAAATTAAAAATGTAATGTACAGAAATCATTAATATTATAAATGTGTAGAAACATAAATGAATGCAGAAATTAAATATATTGGAAAATAAGTCATTGGTTTCATTGGGTTAAGGGTATATCCTGAGCAATAATAACATCTGTACATGTCATTCAGTATGTAATAGACCAGTGGAAATCATAGCTTCAAGAATGAATAATCATTTGTTTGGTTCAACTATAATCTTACGTTTCTAAGCTGGTTACATGTGTAACCGTCACTACCCTATTAGAAGGTGCAACCCCGTTACACTTTACGGAACCGTGCCATCAAAAGCTAGGGGTTATTAGTCACCAAGGGTAGTAACATTTTCTGAGTCCGATCTTACAGTAAGTTGCAACCAAAGATAAATGATTGTACAATACATATTTGAAATCAAATATGTGTTTGTTCATTCCTAAAGCAGATTTTTACCATCTATAATACGAATGATTGATGGTACAAACAGATTGTAAGAAAATTTACTTTAAATGTTTAGAAACATGAAATGCAAAAATAAAATATATTGGAAATTAAGTCTATGGGTTCAGGATAAGCTTACAGGATTAAAAATTAAAGATCATAAATCGGACAATTTAGGACGCGTAGGAATTTAAATTTACCGTAGATTCCTTTACATATGTAGCGTTAATTGCGAAAACAATAAAAACTTGTAATCACTATATTTCCAACAAAGAATAAAATAGGAAAATTAATTCCAACATTTCAATTTGCTATGCATTTCTGTTTCACGTAGTTATGGAAGCGTTCTGAGCATTAATCATATCTGCACATATCATTGATTTTTATAATAGACCAATGGAAACCATAGCTTCAGGAATGAATAATCATTTGTTTGGTACAACTAAAAACTTACGTTTCTAAGCTGGTTACATGTGTAACCGTCACTACCCTATTAGAAGGTGCAACCCCGTTACACTTTACGGAACCGTGCCATCAAAAGCTAGGGGTTATTAGTCACCAAGGGTAGTAACATTTTCTGAGTCCGATCTTACAGTAAGTTGCAACCAAAGATAAATGATTGTACAATACATATTTGAAATCAAATATGTGTTTGTTCATTCCTGAAGCAGATTCTCACTGGGTATGATACAAATGATTGGTACAGAAACATAATTTTTGACAATGACATAATCCATAACTACTCTAAACAAAATTTATTTTACTTCAGGGGTAATAATACGCAGTAAAGAAATTTACTTTTATTTGAAATTACGAGCGAATTCACTATGAATTATTGAAATATGATATTATCGAGTCCTAGCTTAATTATATAAACTATCTGTCCAGTCACGATCTACTGTTCTTATTTTAAATTATTATTTTAAAACAAATTTGCACTCACCCAGATATTTCAGCCACTTTAATGTTGATGTTGTTGAAGCAGCGATAAGTATAAAGTCTGTGTGGTTGAGTTGACAATCCTTAGTCGTTTTCGTTGAACTCCAAGTCGTTCCGGTGCGAAGGACCGATGGTCGTGGGAACGTATTTGTTGCTGTTGCATAGTTGTTGATATCTGAAAAAATAAAGGACTTTAGTATATGTTCTAATTTTATAAAATTAAAATTTATTTTGTATTTTTATATATGCCAATTACTCTAAATTTATTTTGATTTGGCATCAGAGTGGTTAATTCGAATTGGTACTTCCTTCCCTCCCAAGCACAGATGAATTCTAAGGAACCTGTAGGGAAAATAATGTATTAAAATTTGTATCTAGTTTAAGTTTATAGTAAAATTTTCAAATTGAATAATTTTTATGAATATTTGAAAGAAAGATTTGTTGTAAGATTTTTACTGTAGAACGTTTTTCTTTTTTATTCCTAAGTCGCCTGTATGTTATAGTATCGAAACTCGCTGTTACAAAGTTTGTAGTACAAACATTAATTATACAACAATATAATTTGAATGTGTAGTAGAGTTTAATGTTTCAGTAAACACGAGTAATTTTTTTAAAAGTTGTACTCAATTCGATCCATCTTTAACACCGACTTTTGACGGGCTGGAAACTTTATTACGTATTTCAAGACTATTTCTGTGGATTGCCATTTTGGAATTAACGACGGATATCTTAAAAAAGTAAAGCTACAAATAAGACTCAAAACTATTATTTTATCAAACATAAAGGTACCAACAACACAGTAAAATGCTTAAACAATCTTGTTTCTAAATCAAGTTTTCTTTAAATGTTTAATATATAGAATTTTTTATAAGGAATCTAACATCCACAAAATTTTGGCATTAAAATTGATTGAGATCTAGAACAAAAGACAAACATTTTTAAAACTATTTGAAATTTGAATTCTTCTGTAGATAGTTTCAATTCTAAACAAGCATTTCTTTTTTATCCAATACATATCATACAAAATAAAAAATAGAAATATAACAATAATATGTACATGGAATAAATTTTTCTTATGCGGACGATTGTAAAAATTAATATGTCCCATATTCAAAGTTTAAAACTAAGAGAGTTAAATACACAATTATAATAAAATTTTTCCTTCAGGCGTTTGGGAAGAAACTAAACATTTCAAATTGACCAGCTGTATAAAATTTTGTGATGGTTGCTACGACAGATAAATTATGAAGCTAGACGTTTAGTTAGAGGTAACTTTAACAAAACATAGAATGTTATTTCCTATACATATTTATAAATCAATTTTTATTTTTGCATGGCCACCAAATTTTTAACAGTACTTCTTATAAATTAGTGGAATCGCCTGTCGACAGTTTTAAGTTTATACAAACAACAAGATGAAATAAAATTATACAATTTCGTAAAGTAATTAAAAATCGATAGGGTAAATATAAAACTTTCATAATTGACAAAGGAATTATAAAAAATTAATAAGGATGTGGCATGGCTTTTTTGATTATTTGGCATCAATACAAAATGGAGAACAAAAAAGGAAAAAACTAAAGAAAATAAATTCTTTGTTGTTTATATTCGCAATCCAGTCTATTATACGATTTCTTTTTTAATAGTTCAAAAATGCAAAATTTTGTGAATCTTTGATTGTCACAAAATGTTAAAAGTCAATTCTGCAATCGATATTAAATAAAAAATCTCCAACAATTTTTAACCTTTAATTAATATTGAATATGAATTTTGCAAAAGGTTCAAAAAGTCGGGAGTGCATTTACAAATTAATCTTCCATAACTATTCTGCTGCTTGATAGATACTTGAAACATCTTTAGGGAAGAGTCTTAGATAATAAAAAAGCTAATAAATCACCAGGAAGTATAAAATATTATACAACTGTTTATTTCTTAGCGGGATTATAATATTGAGAAGATAATGATTTGCGGACCATAATCTAAATTTTACATATGTACGTAACAAGAATGGTCAGTAAAATATAAACTTTATAGAGATTTAGAGATCAGATTTCTCGGGTTGAAATTTCAGTTAATACACAAACATTTTATATATTGTAGAGCTTTGTATTAAATACACGATGACTTGATTTGCATCATCAATAGATAACATTTAGCTAAATTTTTCTGAATACAAGATACATATTTAAATACTATAAAAGTGCGTTAGCTATTAATTACACATTTAATGAACAGATAAATATTTTAGGCATTGATTAACATCCGAGTTTAGGCTGTGCAATTGCAAATTAAACTTATAGTAAATAGTTAATAGATATGTGAAATAATTTATGTTATATATTTTTTCATAAACCTTGTGAGTAGTAGCTGCGCTGTGTTAGGACAACAGAATCGCAACCACTTATTTTAATTCTATAATTGTTTAGAGGAACTGTCGTAAAGTAGAGCAACAGGAGATTGACGAAGGTAAAAATGGTACTACAAAAAGAACAATAGATAATGTTTTAAAGTAAATAAAAATATTTTTTCCAACTACTCAACTTTTTCCATTATCTTTCCAGAGTGAAAAATAATGTAGTTTATGAGACAACAAAATCTTACCTAAAGGCTGTGCAATTGCAAATTAAACTTATAGTAAATAGTTAATAGATATGTGAAATAATTTATGTTATATATTTTTTCATAAACCTCGTGAGTAGTAGCTGCGCTGTGTTAGGACAACAGAATCGCAACCACTTATTTTAATGCTATAATTGTTTAGAGGAACTGTCGTAAAGTAGAGCAACAGGAGATTGACGAAGGTAAAAATGGTACTACAAAATGAACAATAGATAATGTTTTAAAGTAAATAAAAATCTTTTTTCCAACTACTCAACTTTTTCCATTATCTTTCCAGAGTGAAAAATAATGTAGTTTATGAGACAATAAAATCTTAAATAAAGGCAAAATTCATGGCAAACATAAATCACCCAACAACGATACAACTCAGCGTACTCCAGATGTTTGTTACGAGTATGCACTTCAAATTGATTTGTCTTTTACTATACTTAACACAAATTTATTGTAAATTAATTATGAATATTAAAATTTTCTTATTAAATCTTTTCGTATATTTAAGTTATTAACATAGACTGCAACTATTAATAAAATATAATGTTGAATAACTATAGCTCTCACATTTGGTATTCCAATAAACTATACTACTTTTTCAAAAACACAGCAACTCATTTCTAGTGAATTTTATGCCTTTAAATTTGTCAAACAAATAGTATAATTATTCATACTAAAAAAAATACAACATTTAACACATATGAAAGATTTGATTTGATCATCATATTTTAAGAAATATCTTCAATAACTTTATTCGTAATGTTTTTATAATAGGTGACTTCAATAATTGAAATATTAATTGGGGTTTCGCAAATAGCAACCATAGAGACAATATTAAAAAAATAGATCTCCATATCAAACAACGTTATTTTTAGTAATGATTCAACAAAACATATTACACATTGACGTTCCAAGTGATTTACCTTTCATGAAAATTCAGACGAATTGATTGATTTGCCCTTTACATATGTACATATATGGAAGTGA
>NC_060954.1:2170-3617 GCF_022045245.1 Lucilia cuprina | reverse complement strand
AGACTATAGACTAGACTATAGACTAGACTATAGACTAGACTATAGACTAGACTATAGACTAGACTATAGACTAGACTATAGACTAGACTATAGACTATACTATAGAGACTATAGACTAGATAATAGAGACTATAGGCTAGACTATAGACTTCATAATAGATACTATAGAGCACTATATAGTAGTAGATTTTATAACAATTCAGAAACTTTTTCCATAGTTTGTCATGCAAGATTATTCATTTGTTATAAATTAAAGTACAAAAAGAGAAAACAAAATAATAATTTGTTTATTAATAGTTAGCAAATAAAAAAACGTAACAACAACTTCAACAATTGATCAAAAACAATTAAGAGTTTGTTTTGCAATTGTTGAAAAACTAAAAAATATTGACAAAGACTGTAACTAGAAGTAATAATATATTAATTGAATTAAATAAATAAAAAGCTCTATATAACAACAATTAAAAAGCTGAACAATTGTTTGCACACTTACTATAGTAATTTTTCCATAAATATCGATTTTTATCGCAAAAACAACAAAATTTGTTCATATAAAATGCTTAACTTTAGCGCAGCAGCTAATAGTTTATTAAAAACCTTAAAACATGAGACAAGTTCTGAAATTTAGTTTAGTTTTGCTGATCGCTTTTGTCTTAGTAAAAGCTCAAAAAGAACCACATTTTGTTGATAATCGTACAACTATAGTGCATTTGTTTGAATGGACCTGGTCAGATATAGCCAAGGAGTGTGAGGATTTCTTAGGTCCTCAAGGTTATGGAGGAGTTCAGGTTTGTGGGAAACGATTTAAGCTGAATTTTTTAAATTATTATTTTATATTCCTTCTAGATTTCTCCCCCCAATGAGGTCAGCGATATAGAGGGTGGTCCATGGTGGGCACGCTATCAACCTGTATCCTATATACTCATCTCTAGATCTGGTGATGATACTGATTTAGCTGATATGATTAAACGCTGTAACAATGTGGGTGTTCGTATATATGTGGATATTGTAGTTAATCATATGACCGGCTATAGAGAAGGTGAAACTTATGGTACAGCCGGTTCTTCGGCCAATTACCTTGAAAGTAGTTATCCTGCTGTACCTTATGACAAAGAACACTTTCATGCTCCTTGTGATATACAAGATTATCAAAATGCCGAACAAGTTAGAAATTGTCAATTGGTCACTTTAATTGATTTGGATCAAAGTGTACCGCATGTGAGGGAAATGATTGTGAATTATTTGAATAAGTTGATTGATATGGGTGTGGCTGGTTTTCGTATGGATGCTGCTAAGCATATGTGGCCTGAGGATTTGGAAGCTATTTATGGAGATTTGAATGATTTAAATGAAGAATTTGGCTTTGGAGCAAATTCAAGACCCTATATCTATCAAGAGGTCATTGATTTGGGTGGAGAAGCTGTCAAAAAGTAAGCGAAAAGTGTTT
>NC_060954.1:0-2070 GCF_022045245.1 Lucilia cuprina | reverse complement strand
ATAAAAGTGCATTTTCTGGCTAAACTAGAGGAGCTAGAGCTTAAACAATGAAAATCTGTGATCACTTATATTTCCTACCAAAACTCGATTTTTGAGTGAAAACATAAATGTGCATTTTCTGGCTAAACTAGAGGAGCTAGAGCTTAAACAATGAAAATCTGTGATCACTTATATTTCCTACCAAAACTCGATTTTTGAATGAAAACATAAAAGTGCATTTTCTGGCTAAACTAGAGGAGCTAGAGCTTAAACAGTGAAAATCTGTGATTACTTATAATTCTTACCAAAACTCGAATTTTTGAGTGAAAACATAAAAGTGCATTTTCTGGCTAGAGGAGCTAGAGCATAAACAATGAAAATCTGTGATCACTTATATTTCCTACCAAAACTCGATTTTTGAGTGAAAACATAAAAGTGCATTCTCTGGCTAAACTAGAGCAGTTAGGGCCTAAAGAATGAAAATCTGTGATCACTTATATTTCCTACCAAAATTCTATTTTTGAGTGAAAACATAAAAGTGCATTTTCTGGCTAAACTAGAGGCGCTAGAGCTTAAACAATGAAGATCTGTGATCACTTATATTTCCTACTAAAACTTGATTTTTGAGTGAAAACATGAAAATGCATTTTCTGGCTAAACTAGAGGAGCTAGAGCTTAAACAATGAAGATCTGTGATCACTTATAATTCTTACCAAAACTCGATTTTGAGTGAAAACATAAAAGTGCATTTTCTGGCTAAACTAGAGGAGCTAGAGCTTAAACAATGAAAATCTGTGATCACTTATATTTCCTACCAAAACTCGATTTTTGAGTGAAAACATAAAAGTGTATTTTCTGGCTAAACGAGAGGCTCTAGGGCCTTCCACTAATGATGTAGTAAATATTCTTTGGTACTTTAGAAATCGTTAATAATTTTATTCAATTTTATGTGAATCAGTTTATTTACATATATATTTCTATAAGTTTGCTAATCTGATTTTTTTAATAGATTAAAAAGATGGTGACGAATTAATAGTTCGTTGGCCTCTTTATTGTTTATTTATACTATTTATGTTATAAAATCGACATATTTTTTTGTAATTAGTGGTGTGTGTCTTTCGTAAACGAATTTTGCCAAAAAAAACGATTTACATATACATACATAGTTCTACATGCATACATAGAGAAGATACCTTTAAAATACTGAGGAGTTCTTCTCAAAATGTGGCGTCATTTTGTCACCGCAATGTAAATGTTGTTGGGGTCGTTTTTTCCCTCCCAGCAAAATGTAAACGTTTGCTCATAGTTTTGGCATTAGTTGTATGCTTTATGGGTGATAGTTTTTGTTGTTTTTCCTAAAGGTGGTTATCCTCGCCGTGTATAGAAAACAACTTTGAAATAGATGGCATTTTTTTGGTTAAGTGCCAACAAGTTTTTATTTTTGTTTTGTTTTTCATTTAAGAACAAAATATATGGGAATAATAGCATAAAAAATCAAAATCACGGCTAGTTAAAGAAAATTGTATAGATTTTTCTATATTTAATTGCAATGATAAACGAAATTGGGAGAAATAAGAAAAATACAAACAAAACATTCTTAAGAAGTTACTAAGTTATAGATTAAGGTCTTCTTTACTCAACAATACAATGTTCAGTGTAGTTGCATTTCCTGTAGTAATATATTTTTAACAATGAAATCATTAAAGCATTGAGTTTAGACTAGACTGAAGTCTAAAATATATAATAGATAGACAGTCCTGTCAATAGCATAGGACTATAGACTAGATGATAGTCTAGTGTATAAACTAGTTGATAGTCTACACTTAAGGCTTGTTGATAGCCTACTCTATTGGCTTATTGGTAGTCCACTCCATAGACTAGCTGATAATTAACTCAATAAGCTAGTTGCTAGTTTACTCTGTAGTCTCCATAGACTAGTTGATTGTCTAGTCTATAACCTTGTTGTTAGTCTACTCTATAGAATAGTTGATAGTCTACTCTATAGACTAGTTGATAGTCTACTCTATAGACTAGTTGATAGTCTACTCTATAGACTAGTTGATAGTCTACTCTATAGACTAGTTGATAGTC
>NC_060953.1:71023428-71024062 GCF_022045245.1 Lucilia cuprina | reverse complement strand
TATTTTTATATATGCCAATTACTCTAAATTTATTTTGATTTGGCATCAGAGTAGTTAATTCGAATTGGTACTTCCTTCCCTCCCAAGCACAGATGAATTCTAAGGAACCTGTAGGGAAAATAATGCATTAAAATTTGTATCTAGTTTAAGTTGATAGTAAAATTTTCTAATTTAATAATTTTTATGAATATTTATAAGAAAGATTTGTTGTAAGATTTTTACTGTAGAAAGTTTTTCTTTTTTATTCTTATGTCGCCTTTATGTTAAAGTATCGAAACTCGCTGCTACAAAGTTTGCAGTACAAACATTATACAACGATATATGTATTTTGAATATATTACAACGCTTTATTTTTATATATATTTTTTTACTATGCGTAGTAGAATTTAATGTTTCAGTAAACACGAGCAATTCTTTTAAAAGTTGTACTCAGTTCGATCTATCTTTAACACTGACTTTTGATAAATAAAAATACTAGGCAGGCTGGAAACTCTATTATGTATTTCAAAACTATTTCTGTACATAACCATTTGGAATTAACGACAGATACCTCAAAATAGTAAAGCTGATGATAACTTCGAAATAATCAAACTAAAAATAAGGTTTAAAACTATTGTTTCATCAAGCATAAAGA
>NC_060953.1:71022067-71023328 GCF_022045245.1 Lucilia cuprina | reverse complement strand
TTTAATGAAAAAATAAAATAAATAAATTTATTACAACTTTTCTGAAAAAAATTACAACTCGTCTAAAGTAGTTGTAAAAAATTACAAATTTAAAGAAATAAAGTTTTTTAATTGTAATTGATGCTGATACATAGACAAAAGGTTCGAACTTATAAACGTGTAAAGGAAAATAAATTTCACCAAATAAACCAAAATCTATTTTTTATATTATTTGTTTATTTATATTATTATTTTTGTTCCATTTGAATTAATAAATTATTATAACTAAAATAAACAAAATTATATGTTTTTCATACTTCGGCAAGGCATCGATTGGGTATAACCTTTTTTACGTTGCGCAGCTGTCAGTCGCAGTTCGTCGCAAAGTATTGTGATACATTACATACAGCTGCTGTCAGAATAATAGCACCATTTTCTTGGAAAATTTTTAATTATTAAAAAACGTATAGTAAAGAATTCATAATTTTAGTAGTTTTGTGTCAAATTAACTTTAAGGATTATTATAAGCTTGTGGTTGCATTGCCCTACGTTAATGAAGGACTAGCCAAGCCCTTTAATTTAATTAACTAAATTCTGACAACTTCCTGGAGGAACGGATAACCATGCCTGTTCCACAGTTCTCCAAAAATCATAATTGTTGATTGGTTTTATTTCAGATATCTTTTTATTGTCCAGCCTTTGAATTATTTAATGACCGAAATTGGTTGAATATCATCAAATGCATTTGGCAATATAATTGTTTTATATATTCCGATGCTTAAATGATAGATACTTAATGGGTGCTATATCATAGAACGGAAAGTGTCAAAATACCGTATTACTAAAATAGCCATATTTTGCGGTCTTTTTTTTTGAGTTTGGAGGACTTCTTACATAAGATCAAGAACCCTTCCTATAAAATAAACTAATTTTGGACCTGTCTGCTCAAATAGCAATGTTTAATGTTTTCAACTGGCTAATCTAAATGTGTTTTAACCTACTCTAACATTTTTATTACATCCTTATTTTTAAGAATAGTACTTTACTTTAGCTGCTAACATGTCAAATGTGTTCTCATAGTCATCTGGATATAGATTTAGTCATTTTTTGTAGATAAATCTTTCAATTTTTTTTCCAGTCCCAACAAAATTGGAGTTACTTTAATTTATAGCATTATGCCTCTAATCATTTAACAAAAATAAGCGCTTTAAAGTCCAGAAATTTCGATTTAAATTAGTAAGATAACTTGTATTAAACAATATTTCTTATCAAAATTATGTTT
>NC_060953.1:71019969-71021967 GCF_022045245.1 Lucilia cuprina | reverse complement strand
AGGAATATTGTGATAAAACTAAGGCAACAACTACGTAGACAAATGCTCCAGAGGAGTGGAAATGGGAACAACAATATAATTAAGGAACAGCCTAAAAACGAAACCATTAATATTCGGTGTCATTAACAAAGCAAGGGTTTATTTAGAAAGTAGAAGAAATTTATTTTATCGTATATAAAAAGTATCTTATAATATGAATGTGCGTGAATGTTAAAAAAGTAGGATGTGGATTCATATATATCTGTGTAAGCCCCCACTGATGATTATAAACATACTGTAGGATACGCCGTTCGTTTATCCTCCGGTCAGCACGAATTCAAGTTAAAAATGTAATAAATACTTGAAAACTATTAAGCGTAAATGGTCGAAATAAAAATTGTCATTGTTGATATTTTGAAAACATTAACTAAAGCATAAACCTATCAAGAATACTTTTTAAATATATCATAAAGTGTTTTATACACTCAAACCTCGATTTATGCGATTGATAGAATAAATATGTAGATGTCATATAATAAAGTCCGAAAGTCTTATAATAAATGAATTAAGAATCAGGAAAAATGTTTAAATAAACATAAACTTAGTAGAATTGTGGCAACAGGAGTTACTGAAACATCATTTAATCAAACCAAAAAACTCAATATAGAAAATTGTTACTATATTTGTTGAAGGTGACAATAGTTCATCATTTACGCCGGAGGAATTATTTGTGGTCTCTTTAAAAGATACATACATACATATTTTACCGGCCACTTTTACTAGTCAAAATTAGTTAAACAAAATATTTTGATTGTGGTGATAGTATTTCAATCAATGTGATATCTTTTTAAATTATTAGGCGTCGTAAAGGTGAATCTTTTAATATTTTTTCTAAACTTTGGACAGGATATGCGGAAGAAAAAATATATTAAAGAAACTGGAAAAAATTACAAATTTATAAAAAACAAAAACAATTGTTTACAATTAAAGGGAAAAGGTGTCGGATAGTAAAAATACGGAGACGGATAAAATATAAAAAGGATAATCAAGCGGGAAAAAGATTGTGCGTGGTAAATAAATAAACAACGCATGTGTAGTATAGAAAAAATGGTAAAATCAATTGTTAAAAGCGGGAATAATATTAAAGTGCATGCAGAGTAGGAGAAAAAGAATAAACTGCAATTAAAATAGGAAAAAGGATGACAACACAAAATATAACTTTTAAAGATTGCTCACGTTAAAAAATGGGAAAATGGCGGATAGGAAGAAAAGTTAGATACGAATAGAAAAAGTAGATAGATTGGGTGTTGTAAAAAAGGAAAGAAGAAAAATTAATGAACAAGACATAAAAAAATTAAAAAAAGAATAGGAAGAAGGAAAAGGAAGTACAAAGAAAAAAGGCGACAACATAAGAATAAAGAGAAACTAACAAGACATAAATAAAATGAAACAATCATGTTACAAAAATAGAAAAAAAGCCGGATATGAAAAAATAAAAAGGAAAAAACTGTGAAGAAAGAGGAAAGGAAAAGACGAAAAAATTAATATATACAAAGCGATTTTAAATAAGTGGAAATACATTTAACAAAGAAGAGAAAGGAAAATTAACTAATAATTAAGAGAGAGGACAACAATTCAAGCAATAATTATGTACATCAGTATTTAAAAAATACAACTTTATGATAAGGAGCAACATTTATTTTTCAATTGTTATTGCAATTAAATTTCAAATAAAGGCCGTATAGGAAAAAAACCTGAGACGTGGGGAAAAGAAAAAGAAGGAACAAAAAAGGCGGAAAGAAAAAATGGGGAAAGGGTAAAGAAACATGAGCGGTAAAGAAAAATAAAATGCGACAAAGGGAAAGAAGAAAGAAAAAATGGGCAAAAGAAAATAGGGGAAGGAAAAGAGACCATGAAGCAAATTGAAAAGTCTGTCATTAAATATATGAAGGAGTTGGAAGCAGAAGGCAAGATTATTGCAGCCCCTCAAAACCAAGAGCCCAAAACTTATTTTAAAGT
>NC_060953.1:70992290-71019869 GCF_022045245.1 Lucilia cuprina | reverse complement strand
AGGGATCCTGATAGTTGCCACTAGAAGAGGAAATATATTTCGTTGGCTTAATTGTAGAAGATGCAATACGTTTCTCATCACTTCCTGGAACAGTTATGACTTTAAAATGAGTTTTGGGCTCTTGGTTTTGAGGGGCTGCAATAATCTTGCCTTCTGTTTCCAACTCCTTCATATATTTAATGACAGACTTTTCAATTTGCTTCATGATCTCTTTTCCTTCCCGTATTTTCTTATCCCCATTTTTTCTTTCTTCTTTCCCTTTGTCGCCTTTTATTTTTCTTTACCGCCCATGTTTCTTTACCCTTTCTCCACTTTTTCTTTCCGCCTTTTTCTTCCTTCTTTATCTTTTCCCCATGTCTCAGGTGTTTTTTCCTATCCGGCCTTTATACTATTTTTGAAATTTAATTGCAATAACAATTGTAAAATAAATGTTCCTTATTATCATAAAGT
Source organism: Lucilia cuprina (assembly GCF_022045245.1). Taxonomy (NCBI): domain Eukaryota; kingdom Metazoa; phylum Arthropoda; class Insecta; order Diptera; family Calliphoridae; genus Lucilia; species Lucilia cuprina. The sequence continues at coordinate 71,019,419 of NC_060953.1, read as the reverse complement.
TGTATTTTTTAATACTGATGTACATATTTATTGTTTGAATTGTTGTCCTCTCTCTTAATTATTAGTTAATTTTCCTTTCTCTTCTTTGTTGAATGTATTTCCTCTTATTTAAAATCGCTTTGTAAATATTAAATTTTTCGTCGTTTCCTTTCCTCTTTCTTCACTGTTTTCTCCTTTTTATGTTTTCATATCCGGGTTTTTTATTTTTATAACATGATAGTTTCATTTTAATTATGTCTTGTTAATTTCTCTTTATTCTTATGTTGTCACCTTTTTTCTTTGTACTTTCTTTTCCTCCTTCCTATTCTTTTTTTAATTTTTTTATGTCTTGTTCATTAATTTTTCTTCTTTCCTTTTTTACAACACCCAATCTATCTACTTTTTCTATTTGTATCTAACTTTTCTTCCTATCTGCCATTTTCCCATTTTTTAACGTGAACAATCTTTAAAAGTAATATTTTGTGTTGTCACCTTTTTTCCCCTATTTTAATTGCAGTTTATTTACTATTCCTCCTACTCTACATGCACTTTAATATTATTCACGCTTTTAACAATTGATTTTACCCTTTTTTCTATACTACACATGCGTTGTTTATTTATTTACCACGCACAATCTTTTCCCCGCTTGATTATCCTTTTTATATTTTATCCGTCTCCGTATTTTTTACTATCCGACACTTTTCTCATTAAATGTAAACAATTGTTTTTCTTTTTTATAAATTTGTATTTTTTTCCAGTTTCTTTAATATATTTTTTCTTCCGCATATCCTGTCCAAAGTTTAGAAAAAATATTAAGATTCACCTTTACGACGCCTAATAATTTAAAAAGATATCACACAATATTTTGTTTTGAAATACTATCACCACATTCAAAATAATTTTTTTTATCTAATTTTGACTAGTAAAAGTGACCGGGAATATATGTATGTATGTATCTTTTAAACAGTCCACAAATAATTCCTCCGGCGTAAATGATGAACTATTGTCACCTTCAACAAATATAGTAACAATTTCCTATATTGAGTTTTTTGGTTTGATTAAATGATGTGTCAATAACACCCGTTGCCACAATTCTACCAAGTTTATATTTATTTAAACATTTTTCCTTATTCTTAATTCATTTATTATAAGACTTTTGGACTTTATTATATGACATCTACATATTTATTCCATCAATCGCATAAATCGAGGTTTGAGTGTATAAAACACTTTATGATATATTTAAAAAGTATTCTCGATAGGTTTATGCTTTAGTTAATGTTTTCAAAATATCACCAATGACAATTTTTATTTCGACCATCTACGCTTAATAGTTTTCAAGTATTTATTACATTTTTAACTTGAATTCGTGCTGACCGGAGGATAAACGATCGGCGTATCCTACAGTATGTTTATAATCATCCGTGGGGGCTTACACAGATATATATGAATCCACATCCTACTTTTTTAACATTCACGCACATTCATATTATAAGATACTTTTTATATATGATAAAATAAATTTCTCTTACTTTCTAAATAAACCCTTTCTTTGTTAATGACACCGAATATAAATGGTTTCGTTTTTAGGCTGTTCCTTAATTATATTGTTGTTCCCATTTCCACTCCTCTGGAGCATTTGTCTACGTAGTTGTTGCCTTAGTTTTATCACAATATTCCTACTCCCCAAGTTTTTTATTGCTAAAACTCAATCTTCCTCCTGTTTGATCCGTAAGTAAGTAAGAAGGTTATTGGAATCCAAATTTATGCTATTACATTTATAAATATCTAGCGATTTTTCCCGCTTATTGTTGGGCTGAAATATTTGCATGAGCTGTGATAAATAACTTTTTCTAAAAATTAATGACTATTAAATCTTTCTTTCTTTTGGCCGCGATGTTAAACTTTTTCTCTTAATATAGTATACAAGTAATTAATTTATTTCTTGTTGTTAAACTTCTCTTCTTTTTCTTTTCTTGTTAATTTTTTCTTCCTTTTCTCTTTTTTGTTAAATTTAATTTGTTAATTTTTCCTTATTTTACTTTTTTTAATTTTCTTGTTGAACTTTTTTCTTCTTCTCTTTTCATTTTTTGTTAAACTTTTCTTTTCTCATTTTAATTTCTTACTTGTATTTTTATTAAATGTTTTTGTTAATTTTTTTCTTTCTTTTTTATTTTCTTGTTCATACTATATCCGGTCACTTAATTGTTGTTTCTTTTCTCTCCTTCCTATTTTTTTTAATTTTATATAAAATCTTAGGAAACTGGTTAGAGCTAAACAGTAATATTTTCATACAGAACAAAAATAACCTGGTATTCCGAATACACTACAACTTAAACAAAACTGCAATGCTAGTATAAGAAGATATCACTCTTTTTGAAATAAAATCTATATTAAATTCTGTCAAAGGTAAAACCCCCGGTTTTTATAGAATCTCATATACCATGCTAAAAAATCTTCTTAGTAATTTCATCTTCTTAAAAAATTTAACAAAATCTTCTCTTCCGGTATTATCCCTCTAAATGTAACAATGAAACCACTTTTATCGATTAAAATAGACCAATATCACTAATTCCGTATACATCTAAACTATTGGAAAACATTTTTGCCATCTGAATCACATGGTCAGTACAAAAAATGAAACTTTTAAGCGTCCACCAATGGCTTTTAAACCCAATAACGGAACTATATATATTAACCTTTTCCACATTGCTGTATCATCTTTATCACATAAAAATATTTCCATTATTTCCATAGTCTTCGAAAAAGCCTTATATCGAGTTGGCATACACACAATTATTTCCCAATTAAAAGAATGGAAATTTGGTTCTAAAATTACACATTTTGTATAAACCTTTCTTTCTATCAATAAATTTTACATAATGATAAACGATGTATACTCAAATACAAAACCACTTCATAATGACATACCGCAAGTGTGACCACTACACGTGGTTCTTTTTCAAATAGCGACCGACAAGTAAAACAAAATCTTCTGTGGAAACAAATATTTTAAACACGTTCTATTGCTGATGACCTATATTTAATATGTAAACATTCACGCAATATGAAATAGATCATCTTTTCACCTCACTAAATAACTGTTATGTTAAAAACGTACATCAACAATATTTCCTTGCCAATCTAAAAATTTTTGATATAATTTTTCAACAACAGATTCTCATGGAATATCCATATTGAATACCTAAAAAATCTCTACAGCCTCGTTTAAATCTTATTAAATGTCTAGCAGCAAAAAAAGTAAATCTCATCCACATTTTATTTTAAATGCAGTTCGTAGTATTTTTTGTCTAAAATCGATTGTAGTCTCGCCATTTAAGGCAAAGCACCAAAACTCAACCAATTTACAATCCTCAGGGTGTACTTAGGTGCATTTAGGACTAATTCAATAATAAATATTTTGGCTGAAGCCGGCCTACCATCAATTGGAAATCTATTTCACGAACTCATCTTAAAACTAATCCCAAAGAAATGTTTTCTGCAGATCAACACCTGATTAAACGTGTATCTAATAGTTCATCACAAAGATATCTCAGACTTCCCTCCAGCTTACTCTTGGCTATTAAATTAGCTTTAGAAATAAATATAAACCCAATGCCACAAAAAGGTTATTTTTCTACAGAACCACCATGGAAACTTAACAATTCATCATTTTTATTACAATGTTCTAATCTATCTAAAAATATTACACCAAATAGAACTTATCATATTTAAACAAAACATCTTTATATTTTATAAACAAAAACTGGTAAAGATTGTACACTGATGGATCAAAAACTGACTCCTGTACATCTTTAGTAATAATAAATCAAAATTTAAAAACAAATTATATTGCAATTCTTGACCCAAACTTCTCTATTTTTATTGTGGGTGCAACAGAAATTTTAATCGCTTAAAAGAAATACAGAAATATTCCCTCTTTCTCTACACTTTGACCATAATTCTTTGACATAGGATCGTCGCCTTTCTCTTTTCTTTTATCTTTTCTTTTATATTTTTGTTAGTTTTTCTTTCCCTTTTGTTTCTTTTCTTTTATTTTATATTGTTTAATTAATACTCTTAACCTCGTTTTATGTGTATTTGTTCAATATTTTAATACTGGTCTTCATACATCCAAAAAAATTTCCCAAAAACTACTAATAGTTATTTTATACCCATTCATTCCGGTTTGTATAAAAGGAAAATATTAGTCCTCATAGATCAAAAAAGTTCCCAAAAATTTTATACCAATTCTGGTTTGGATATACAAACTATTGTTCAATTAGCGAATTTGAGTTAGTGCGGTTTCAAAAGTCTAAAATTTTTCATTGCAAAAATGATTTTGGGGGAAACATTGGTCCTCATACATCCATAATAAGTTCAAAACAAAGCACTAATAGTTATTTTTTGGATATATAAAGTATTATTCAAATCCTTTGTACGTGAAGAAATATTTCATTTTATAAGATATATTCATTAAGTGTTCTTTTTTTCCTTTTTTCTATAACACCCAAATTTTCTATTCGTATTTAAGTTTTTTCTTATCCGTACATTTTTCATTTCTTAATATAAACAACTGTTAAAAGAAATATTATTTCCATTTGGATTTTAGTTACTTCATTCTCTCCCAATCTATATGCACTATAACTGATCGAGACACTATATGCACTATAACTGATCGAGACACTATATTCAAAAAGTGCTAACTCAGCTTATTTAGTGAGCTTGAACTACTGGAATATAGTGTCTAGTTATATAATTTATGATTTTAACAATTTAGATTTGGTTTCACAAGAACTGTCACGTCTGTTTTACATGTGGCTGTTTACATTTTCAAAAGGCAATTTTACAATTATTTTACTTATACTAAGTTTACACAGCACATGTAATTTTAGTAGGTCATGTAAATATTATGTCTTGTTAGTTAGAGAAAAAAAAATAACTTATACCATAGCATCCACTACCCTGTTTTTGCATGGTCCGTTGGTTGACATGGTATAAGCCGGATATCGCCAATTGATATCCGAATAGGCGAATCACAAAAGTTTTTCTTATATTTATACCACTGGAGGGACTCGTAAGTATCGCAGTAGTTTAACAATAAAGTTATGTTAATGTAAATTATAAAGTATAGGATTAAAATTATTGTTTGTTCAATATTTATGGATATTTTACAATGTTTTCTTCTTGGTAAAAATATAAACAGTAATACATTTGTTTTTAATATTTTACATGTTTTACAGTATTAAGATTATTTTACATTTTCTTGTTTTTTTAAATATACAAAAATAAATTATTTGTTTTTAATTTTAATAGATTTTTTACAATATAGATGTTTTTCTTTTTTGTTTTTGGTACAATAATAAATTATATATTTATTTTTCATTTATTTTGTTCTTAAATCTTTATTCAAACTTCTTATTTGATTAAACTTAGTGTTTTATTGCTATAACTTTGTTTTAATTTTTTTTAAATGTATTTATACAAAAATAATATTTAATTTCTTACTTTATATTATTTATAACTTTATATAGAGTTAAATTTTTATCTTGCAGAAAAAATTGGTTATAATGAAAAATTTAATGTTTGAGTACGTGTTTGTTTAAGTCAATGTATGTGTATTTTGCATCAAAAGGTCTTGTGTTTTATGAATAATATTAACTAAACCCAGTCAAAGCGCTGTATTTGACTAAACCGGATCTAAAATGCCATTCACCTATAGTTCAGTTTATTATTACCACTTCGAATATTTATAGAATTTTACATTTTAAAATAATCTTTAAAAAATCTGTGATCACTCATATTTCCACCAAAAATTTAAGAACATAGTGAAGTTTTTTTTTAAAATATCCATTTAAATTGAATTGACCAAGCTATTTCGTGTCTAGATTAAATACATTTTTATTATGCTAAAAGTCAAATTGTTATCATGATAATTTAGCAGTTACAAACACCATTTATTAGCGTTATGCATCGTTATGACATTGTTTTCTAATCAATTGTTTATACAACATTGTCTTGATAACAAACGTCTTTGTATTGTAAAATTTGCATAGAATTTTGTTTTTGCTCTGATAGATATTTGTCAAATATAGACACGGAGTTATGGATATTTCCTGAGGAATAATAACATCTGTACATGTCATTCAGTATGTAATAGACCAGTGAAAATCATTACTTCAAGAATGAATAATCATTTGTTTGGTTCAACTATAATCTTACGTTTCTAAGCTGGTTACATGTGTAACCGTCACTACCCTATTAGAAGGTGCAACCCCGTTACACTTTACGGAACCGTGCCATCAAAAGCTAGGGGTTATTAGTCACCAAGGGTAGTAACATTTTCTGAGTCCGATCTTACAGTAAGTTGAAACAAATGTAAATGATTGTACAATACATATTTGAAATCAAATATGTGTTTGTTCATTCCTAAAGCAGATTCTCACTAGCTATTATACAAATGATTGATGGTACAGAAACATCAGTTAGATTGAAAGAAAAATTATTTTAAATGTGTAAAAACATAATATGAAATGCAAAAAATTAAATATATTGGAAAACAAGTCATTGGGTTAAGGGTATATCCTGAGCAATAATAATATCTGTACATGTCATTCAGTATGTAATAGACCAGTGGAAATCATAGCTTCAAGAATGAATAATCATTTGTTTGGTTCAACTATAATCTTACGTTTCTAAGCTGGTTACATGTGTAACCGTCACTACCCTATTAGAAGGTGCAACCCCGTTACACTTTACGGAACCGTGCCATCAAAAGCTAGGGGTTATTAGTCACCAAGGGTAGTAACATTTTCTGAGTCCGATCTTACAGAAAGTTGAAACCAAAGATAAATGATTGTACAATACATATTTGAAATCAAATATGTGTTTGTTCATTCCTAAAGCAAATTCTCACTGGGTATGATACAAATGATTGGTACAGAAACATAATTTTTGACAATGACATAATCCATAACTACTCTAAAGAAAATTTATTTTATTTCGGGGGTAATAATACGCAGTAAAGAAATTTACTTTTATTTGAAATTACGAGCGAATTCACTATGAATTATTGAAATATGATATTATCGAGTCCTAGCTTAATTATATAAACTATCTGTCCAGTCACGATCTACTGTTCTTATTTTAAAACAAATTTGCACTCACCCAGATATTTCAGCCACTTTAATGTTGATGTTGTTGAAGCAGCGATACGTACAAAGTCTGTGTGGTTGAGTTGACAATCCTTAGTCGTTTTCGTTGAACTCCAAGTCGTTCCGGTGCGAAAAACCGATGGTAGTGGGAACGTATTTGTTGCTGTTGCATAGTTGTTGATATCTGAAAAAGTAAAGGACTTTAGTATATGTTCTAATTTTACAAAATTAAAATTTATTTTGTATTTTTATATATGCCAATTACTCTAAATATATTTTGATTTGGCATCAGAGTGGTTTATTCGAATTGGTACTTCCTTCCCTCCCAAGCACAGATGAATTCTAAGGAACCTGTAGGGAAAATAATGCATTAAAATTTGTATCTAGTTTAAGTTGATAGTAAAATTTCAAGACTGTATTTCTGTACATTGCCGTTTTGGAATTAACGACAGATACCTCAAAATAAGACTCAAAACTATTATTTTATCAAGCATAAAGATACCAACAACACAGTAAAATGCGTAAAACAATCATGTTTCCAAATTAAGTTTTCTTTAAAATTTTAATCTATAGAATTTTGTATATGAAATCTAATATCAATTATTTTTATAACAATGACCTAAGGGAATAAAATTGATTGAGATCTAAAACATAGGACAAACATTTTAGAAAATTTGAAATCTTTTGTATATAGTTTCAATTCTAAATAAGCAATTCTCTTTTATCCACATACATATAATACAAACAAATATAGAAACATAACAATAATATGTACTTGCAAATTTTTTCTTATGTGGACGCTTGTAAAAAATTAATAGGTTCCATATTCAAAGTGTTAGAATTCGTAGCTAATAAATTTAAATACACAAATATTTTTTTTCTCCAGGCGTTTGTGAAAAACTATACAATTCTAATTGGCCAGCTGTATAAAATTTTGTGATGTTTGCTACGACAGATAGACTATGAAGCTGGACGTTTAGTTGGAGGTAACTTTAACAAAATACTGAATGTTATTTCCTATACATATTTATAAACCAATTTTTTTGTTGCATGATCACCGAAACTTTAACAATATTTCTTATAAACTAGTAGAATCGCCAGTCGACAGTTTTAAGTTTATATAAACAACAAGATGAAATTATACAATTTCGTAAAGTAATTAAAAAACGATAGGGCAAATACAAAATTTGTATACATTGACAAAGGAATTATAAAAAATTAATAAGAATGCGGCATAGCTTTTTGGATTATTTGGTATCAATATAAAATGGAGAAAAAAAGGAAATAACTAAAGAAAATAAATCCCGTCTATTATCCGATTTATTTTTCAATAGTTCAAAAATGCAAAAGATTTGAGATTCTTCGAATGTAACAAACTTTCTAATCGTCAATTCTTTTTAACTTTGAATTAATACTCAATGATTTGTAACAATTATTACGAATTCTGCACAATGTTAAAAAAAGTCAGAGTTCATTTAAAAATGTATTTTCAATAAGTCTTATATTGTTTAATGGATACTTGCTATTTATACTGGCAATTGTTAGAAAGTTAAAATTAATATATAAATTTTACTTGAGTAATTAAAAAAATGCTCGGGTAAATATATATTTGGACTTGATACAAACTGAAGAACAGAAAAGTAGTGATTTAAGATCATTAATAAGAAGATTACTAGAAGCAAGCTTTACACTTTTTGTATTCGTTATCCAGTCTAATATAATTTTTCAATAATATAAAAGTTATAAGATTCTTCGAATGTCGTCGATTTTTTCATTATAAAATTTGCCATAGTTAAAAAATCTTAAGAATTTTCTAATAATTTTATATGTGATCACATATTTATAACTTTAAATTAATAAAAAATTAAAAATCTAAAGATATTTCTAATAACTCTGTATATAAATATATGTGCCTATGTATTTTAAACCATTAACTAATAATTGAAAGGTGTTGCATTAACATGATAAGCCAATCAATTTCGAAACTGCATTTGTGTTCGAGAAGCATTATCATACATATAATACATACCAGCCAAAAATATTTCCATAACATTTTAATATATTTACTTTATATAGGGACAAATACCATAGTTGTACATATTTTATATAATTTTAGAAGTTTTCAAAACTTTAAAATCGTTTTTTCAACATATATTGTGATATACAGAGTTCCTGCAATAAGTTCATCAATTATTAATTACAATGCATAATAATTATTACAAATTCTGCACAAGGTTCAAAAAGTCAAAGTACATTTAAAAATTTTTATTCGATAACATTTCTGTTCTTCGATAACTACTTGAAACATCTTTAGACACAAGTCTTAGATAATAAAAAATGTTAAGAAATCACAAGGATAAAAAAAAATATTTTACAATTGTTTATTTATTAGCGAAATAAAATATTGAGAAGCAAATGATTTGCAGACTATAATCAAATTTATATGGATATGTGTGTAAGTAAATTTAATGGACATTAAAATATAAACTTAATAGATGGATAATCAGATTTCTCGGGTTTAAATTTCAATTCATACACAAATATTTTATATATTTTGTTGAACCTTGTCTTAAATATACGATGAATGGATTTGCAACATCAATGAATTAAATTTTGTTATTTTTTTTCTTCTTTACATAATATTATTGTTTGGGAGAGGATATAATGCTATTACAACAGGGACGATAGATAATGTTCGTAAAGTAAATATAAATATCGCTTTGAACTACTCAACCATTTTCATTTGTTCTTCAAATACTTTCGATTACAATTTTTAAATTTATATTTTTGGAAAATTGTTACTGCATATTACTTTAATTTCGAATTACATCTAGCTTCAATCTATGTAAATAATAACGTAATATTTGTTTGTAATCGATAAACTTAAGAATATCAGCACCGAATGGGACAAAATTTCAAATTGCGTTGCAGTATTACATTTTTATTAATTACACGTAAACCGCCGAAATTATTATTGTAACATTTAAACATTATATAGATCTTTACGTGGATATTCCACATGAGTCTGAAATGCGGACCGGGCACCACTAGTAACTTAAAAAAATTGCAGAGTTTGTATTGACATTGATGAATTGAACAGATGTGTCAAGGCTGCACGTCAATCCAGGGAGAAATTCGATTTTATTTTATACGCGTTCGCATACCATACGTACTATAAAATCTTATAATATCGAATGTATAAAAGGCATTCAAATATAACTTTCTAGTTTGATATTTCTTATTAAAAGACTAATTATGATCTTAGGAATAAATTTTTTCAACTTGTTGCTTAAGAGAATAATTGAACTTAGTTCTGAAGTTTTTATAAATCAAGAATTTTGTGTTTCTACACCGCCGCACATTTGTTTTATTAAAGTTTTGTAAAACAATGAATTCTTGTATGAAGATAAATTAATAACAGTTTAAAATGAGTTATAAGACTTAAGAAAAGGAATAAAAAACGCATATTATACGGACGTAAAATAGTACACATTTTGTATTTGAATTCATTTAACTTTAGATCCAAATTTATATTTACAAAAGTAAATAACTTCATATAACAGCAAAGTTAGTCAAATATTAGCATCCGGAGAATTCAATGATGGGACTATAACAATAAAGTCGTTGATACATTCAACTTGTATTTGCAGAAGGACAAAAATTAAATACTGCTTTTTCAGAATTTAGTTGATTGATTTAACTTTTTTTAAGATGATATAATTAATTAACATACATTTTTTCATTCGCTGACTGCACGATTTTTTCTAGAAACTTTCAGCTACATGCTACAACTTCAATAAAAAATTACAATAGAGAATCGAAAGGCAGAGAGGAAAAAATTATTTCTCTGACTGGTTTTGTTTGTTTTTTATACATATGCATACATACGAACAAGTTAAAGAAAGAGTATAAAAAAGCTCACTATTTTTTAAATAACTTTCAAAAATAACGCCGGATTTGAAAAATAAAACCTTGTATATAAAATATGTAGGTGTTAATATGTTTCTCATCTAATATGAAACTAAATTTTGATTAATTAAATAGACGTGGAAACATTGATTTCAGTTTTAACGTTTAGAGCAAAAATTCATTTGTATACATTTTTCAGACACAATTTTGGAAATAGAAAATCTGTACGAAATAATATATTTTCTAATACTTAGTTCAAAAAAATTAGTATTGTTTTATTTGCAACTTTGTTGGAAGACTATAATGAGTAAACCTTTAATGGTACCAAAATATTGTTACACATTTTTGATAACGTATGCAAATACAATTTTTTGCATCGTTAGAATCTTATTAAACTTCCCTTTAATTGCAACTTTGTTGGAAGATTATACTTGTTTTAAACCGTTAACGGCAGGTAAATATTCTTTGCCTCCACTTTACGTGTTGTGAATTAACAACATATATTTTATGATCGTCAACATAAGCACTACGTGCCCCTGACATCATTACTTCTACGATGTAAATGATAAATAAATGCAAAGGGATTTACGTATCATTAAAATTTTGAAATAAATTTTGCTTTATTTGTGCATAAGCATCTGATATGCTGTTAACTATACTTTGATTAGTCTTGTAGAGTCTTTATATTGATCTTAATCTTTTCATTTGCAGTGAGTTTCTGTTATGCATAGTTATTGATGTATTCTGAGCAATATTGAAATATATACATATCTTTCAGTAATTTCATATACCAGTAAATACATAGCTTTTAGAATGAGTAATCATTTATTTGGTTCAACTAAAAACTTACGTTTCTAAGCTGGTTACATGTGTAACCGTCACTACCCTATTATAAGGTGCAACCCCATTACACTTTACGGAACCGTGCCATCAAAAGCTAGGGGTTATTAGTCACCAAGGGTAGTAACATATTCTGAGTCCGATCTTACAGTTAGTTGAAACCAAAGATAAATGATTGTAGAATACATAATTGAAATCAAACATGTATTTGTTCATTAAAAAAGCAGATTCTCACGGTCTATGATACAAATGATTGATGGTACTGAATCGTCTGTTCTACCATAATATAATAAATAACTACGCTAAACACAATTCGTTTTAATTCAGGGGTAAAAACAAGTAGTTTAGGGCCTTGTATTATATTAATGTAAACAAAACTTTGTTGTTACCACCGAATTCTGTATTAATTATGATATTATTAAGATATATAATTAAAATATTTTTTAAACTATCAGTCCAGTCACGATCTACTGTTCTTATTATTTTTATTATTAATTTTAATTTTATTTTTCACTCACCCAGATATATCAGCTACTACATTTGTCGCTGTCGCCGTAGTTGTTATAATCTGAAACAAACAAACGACTTTAGTATATATTCATTATTTGGTATCATAGTGGTGTATTCCTTACGAGTTTTCTTTTCAAGAACAACTGAATTCCAAGGAACCTGCAAGAAAATGAGTTCATTAGTATTTTTATTTAATTTGTCCTACAGACGGCGTCGAAGTTTTAATTTTCTGTCAGTAACACCTAAACCCCTAAAAAAATATAGGTTCTTATGTAAAAAATTAACATGTTCATCAAGGCCCAGCAACGCAGTCTGGGCACCACTAGTATGTAATATAAGACATTATGGATTAATTCACAACTTTTTAGATATATCGGCAACCATAAAGCTTAAACACCTTTTAATGAATTGCGAATTAAAATTTATGCAGTTTTAAAATTTTAAAATTTTTCTTTGCAAAACTTATTTTGAGGAAAATGATAAACCACTTGTACAAAAGAAAAATTAATAAGGTTTTAACAAATTTACTACATCTGATTTTTTAGTTATTCCAATTAAAATATAAAGTGTTGTTCAAATGTTTTGTAGTTGTTCAGTGGTTTTGTATTGATGGCCTTAAATTTTTGTAATTTGTATTACTCAATCAGTTCTTAATTTTTGTTATAATTATTAATTTTGTTTTGAAAAAATCATTGTATAGTAGAAATTTGTAACATAGGCTAGTTTATTGAATATTGTTAAAAAAAAATAAATTAAAATATTACCTAATTTTTTACTTTAAAGGCGTACTTTTGCTGTAGTATGCAGACGCACTATGTCACAAAACAATAAAAATATATAAAAAAGTCCATACAATTTGCAAGTATAAAGGCATTAATTATTAATGTATGAAGACTGTTATCAAACAGTTGAAATACTTATTATACTTTTGTTTGTACAGTCTTCAGTTAAGTAAGTAATCATGGAATTCTTTTTTAAAATAAATAAAAACAAGTAAATATTGACAATAAACTGATTTTTATTAAGATGGAAAATATAGAAAATAGCATAAATCATGAACCGAGTAAAGTAATTTTGGTTCTAATACAACTTGTAAACGCTGAATTGCATTACTACACGGCTATTTAAGTCGTTGGGGCAGGGTCTAACATTGTCTTATCCTCAAAAAATGTTGTAAATTGATTTTTGGTCCTATAAAACTTATTTATGTTAGATTTCATCACTATTAAAATATGTACCAGTATTTTAAAACAGTTATAAGCGTTAGAGTAATTTTTACAAGGGTTCATTATATGGGAGCTATGGTCAAATATGGACCCATACTCAAAAAATTTAGTGTAGCGATTTATGTTCATTATTTATTTTTATTTATGTATTTAACAATATTCAATAACCCAGCCTATAGGCCATAAGCGGTTATAAATTTCTACTTTACAATAATTCTTCCAACACAAAAAAATAATTATATAAAAATAAAATTAAAACTAAATTATTTAAAAAGATAATATACTATATAAATAACGATAGGACAATTAAATTGCATTGATCATAAATAAATTCCTACATAATTTGCAATCAATCAAATGTAATTCAAAGAAGCAAAACTGGTTAAAATAAAGAAAAGAATATGTAGAAGTCATAAAAAATCCCATTAAAGTTTTGTTTATAAAGAAGTTCAAAGATTTAATGATTTGTTAAATGTATTCATGAGCGTTACAATAATTTTTTGAAGGGGATCTTATATGGCGGCTATGATCAAATAAAGTCCGATGTCTGTCATTTTATGCTATATAATTTTACCATACAAAAAAATAACTTGCTCCAAATTATGTCACGATTACTTGCTACTCAACATGTTTATTTCCGTCTGATCTCTTTTCCAAGGACCTACTTATGTGGGAAATATGAGAAATCGTAGACCTAAACTCTCTAAATTACGTCCGAAAGACACAGAAAAACAGTTGTGTCAAATTATCTTTAAAATAGAATCTGCACGTAATTAAAAAGTTATGAGAAAATTTGCAAAATGTTAGAAGTGCAGCAAAAATTTTTAATTCAGAAAAAGAAAACATACTAAGTCCTTAAAAACCGCCATATGTATTCAACAGTATTATTTTTAACTTGCTTCACAACCGATATTATAAACGGAGAAAACTAAGAAGAAATAACGTTAAGAGATGATGAAGAAAAACGAAGACTATGCTAGAAATTCTAACAGAAAATAACATTTTTGTTTCATAAGTTGAATATAATAAAAACAATTAGTTTCCAATAGACTAATGACTTTATTTATAAAAAAACTGACTACTAACTAAAAAGCTGCTATCTTTTCTTTACGAGAATTTATACACAAAAAATAGTAGCAAGGTAGTCAGCATCTCGTTTTTCGTTATTTAAAGGCTGTAATGTTCCTCTTATATCTGACATTGGAACTACTTATGTACATATTTTATATACAATCATGTTAATGGATTTAAAAGGTATTGTCTTTTTGGAATGCGATTTCCTTCTTTTTTTACATATTGATGAAATAAACAATGTGTGAAACATCATCTGTTACAACTAAATAGACAATATAATCCAGAGACTACACGATAATACACTAAACATTATACTAACATACAAACTTGTATATGGGCTAGCCAATAGTATAGTCAACAGACTCTTAAGTTTTGATTGGAATTTCCTTCTTTTACAAGGGAAAAGAATAGATAAAACATTAGCTGTTGCAACATAGACAAGATAGTCCAGAAACTAAATAGAATAAATGAGTATACCAGTTTATATTGTAGTTCATAGTCTAGTCTGTAGTCTAATCTATGGGTATGTTGATACAATTAATTAAAATTTCAATGCTTGATCCAAAATTTCTTTCCTTATGAACAATATTATTAAAAAGAATACAAAACTTACATTATTTGTCGCATATTGTTAAGAATCACCAGCTACCACGATGCTGCCGTTTGTTGCATTAGAAAAAATCACTCAACACTTTATCATAAAGTATATTAACGTATATCAATGAATGGATATTAGCAGTTAAATAATTGAATTAAAAAAATCATGTCCTCTGCATTAGCCGCATTAAAACAATATCATTGCACTTTTTATTTTTCTTTTTAAACGTCTTTCTCGATACTTCTGTTTTTAAGCCACTGATTTATATTTTTTCTAATAACGCAATTCTAATTGCAAACAGTTACACGCCGCGCGATAACAAAAACAACATCTTATAAATTTAATAAATTAAAAAAAATCCATTTACTGATTTGCTTTATATTTTTAACAAAAAATGTTTGAATGTTAATTGCGTTTCGGTGATATACATACACTTTGATAATACCGTTTTAATTAGTGTTGTAAAACGTTCTTTTTTACTTATTAGTGTTGCTAAATGTAGAGAATATAAAAGCACATAGAGAGTGTAAAAACGTTGACTTTTGAATTTTGAAAAGTCGTCTCTTTGACTTTTATTTTTGGAAAATGAAAACTTTTCGAACTGTTTCTTATAAAAAATATAATACTTTCAGGCTTATAAAGAAAAAAATATTTTAAAATTTTTGCAATAAAAATGGAAATATTATTAAACTTTTATTTAAAATTTTAGACATATTTTGTTTTTATATAGGTTTATACAGTTTTTACTATATGGTAAAGTTATTTAATTTTAGAGCGAATTCATAAAATTCTCCAATTGAGAAGTTATTGAAAATCTGTATTCCCTCATTTATTTACTTTATTTATGAATGTATAATAGGTATAAACAAAATCCAAGAAGTATTTGAAATTTTTTTTTGGTTGAGACATCTCTTTTCTCCTATATCGAGAAAAATACTTTAAAACTTATATTTAAGCTAATTTGAGTATGTCGAATTCAGGAAAAATAATATTTTTTGAATTTGAGTTTTCCCTAGTGAGTTATAGAAGGTCAAAGTTAAATGTCAGTTAAATGTAAAATACTAATTTTTTGCCATTAAATGAAGCTGTTTTTTATTTTTTCTTTTTAAAAAGTATTCATTAGTACCAATTTCTTAAAACCTGATTTTAAAAGACTCCAAAAATATGAAAGATCTTTCAAAAACTTAATTATAAATAAAATTTCTTAAAACCTAGTTTTAAAAGACTCCAAAAATACGAAAGATCTTTCAAAAACTTAATTATAAATAAAATAAAGTCTTAATTTTCATCTAAAAGAAAAAAATTAAAACTAATGAGGAGTGCTCCTCCGTAGGCTGGAAACTCAGCAAACACAGTACTTACAATAAAGTCTTTAAAACACCTGTTTCAGATATTTTGATGAGTTCCAAGTATTTATATTTGATATGCTACATTTGCCTTTGTTATTTATGCTAAAGCATTTCTTTTCTATCACACACTTTTTAGCATCAGATCTTGGCGAAAGCATATCCCGTCTTTTAAGGATGCGGTACGATTTCATTGGCTTAGAAAATCGGTAAGCCAATCGTCTTTAATATGTTATTTTTCTAACTTTTTTCCACAAACAAATGGATTTATGGAGTTTAAAAGGATTTTCTGTAGTTTGTGGCATTTAGAAGAATTTTAGACTTATACGCAACTATTATAAAATTTTATACGAAACGTTTGTAACGGTATATTTTTACAAAAAAAAGCGAATAAAATAATTGAAAAATGTTTTATGTTATAGCCGAGACAACACAACATTTAGTTTGTTGTGAACTATAATAGCGTTGAAGTTTATAACGAAAGACATTGTTGGATTTTATTGCTTTCATTATCCTTTGATGATTTTGTATTTGGGATATTTCCTTTTTGTTACTATAATTACACCTTTAGATATATTTGCAAAAATGACTTTGAATTATTTTTTGTGAACATTTTATATTCCTCTGAATTTAAGTTACATATTTCCTATGCTTCTCTAATTGTCGCCTTCTGTTAATTTTGGTAAATAGGTACTATTTGATTTATAGAAATTCGAATCTGTGAATCCTTCAACATGTTCTCTTCGTGTCAAGATGAAATGCTATCCGTGGCGAAGAAATGCCAGATTAATATTTAAAATTTCTTCGCACACGTCCCATGAATAGAAGAGTTGTAGCATGTGGAGCAATTGTATCAATGGATTTGCTGCTGGATGTTACATTAACTTCAATCGACTTACTGTACGCATCAGTTACAATCAATAACATAGACCCCAGAATTGTCCTGCATAATCCACATGAATTCGCTTCCATGGTCCCTTTGGGTAGTGCCAATGGTGATCTCGGGCTTTTGGAGGTTCATTGCAGGTTCTAAAAAATCTACACAGCTTCTTGCGACACTCTTAATATCCTTGTCGATGACAGACCAATATACAAACGACCTCACTATACACTTCATTTTGACGATTCAAATGTGCAAAGTGTACGATTGGAGTGATTTGCCGCTTTCCAGGACCCTGATAATTTCTCCAAGCTTTGCATCATTTCTAGTCTCCGATGTAATTTAAGCAGAGGTCGACGGTAGTTGATCAATTTGTTTCAACTTAAAAATATGAAAAACGTCTAATTCAGAAACCTGCATTTCGCGGTCAATTTGATTGTCTTTAAATGCTCTTGAACAATAATCGGCGTTTGCTTTAGACTTTTTCGTTTTAAACATTATGTTAAAATAAAAATTTCCCATGAAATCGGCATAGTTGGTCACACGGCTAATACATAAAACGGGAAGTGATTTTTGAGGATCCAAAATTTGTGTCAGGAGCCTGTGGTCGGTAATAAGGGTGAAATGCTGAGCAAACAAATACATGAAAAATTTCTTAACTGCATATACAATGGCAAAGGTTTCCTTATCCATCATGTCCGTGGTACTCAATGTCCGACTGGCGTATGTAATCGATTTTCTAGCGACAGTTACGAGGAGTAGTGTAAGTTCGGGGTTATAAGCCACTAAAAGTATAAATGATATTAACTCGTTTTTAATATCCGCATATGCTCTTTCTGCTTCTGCGGTCCAAATGAACTCTTTCTTCAGAAGTATATCCCTTAAGGGTCTGTGTAGGTATGAAATACCCATAATAAGTGTCCTTTCAAAAACAGCTGTAACTCATGTGTTGTGGGTCTAGGAGCGTCCCTTACTGCTCCCACATGCTTATCGGATTTGTGAATTCTGCTACTGTCAATCTTATGCCCCAAAAACCCGACGGCCGGTGCTGCAAATACACATTTTGATCAATTCAACTTTAGACCCTTTTCCTGTAAACGATTTAATGTTGTTTTCACTACATTTAATAACTCCTTAAAATTGGCAGCATAAATCAATATATTGTCGAAAAAATTGCAGACGTTGGGAATGCCCTGTAGTGCAGATTCCATCGTTCGCTGCCATATTGCCGGTATGTTTGTTGCGCAGTGGACTGCTCTAGTGGGTCGAATTAAACTATTTATGAGAGTGTTCAGTTTTAGAGCTTATATCAAATCATCATCAATTTGTAAATGTGTATAAGCATCGGTTATGTACAAATGACAAAAAAGCTTCATTCTATTGAAAATATTCTCCGCTTTGGGAATGGGATGCTCATCTACAATTATACGGGCTAAACACTAAAACTCTAAAACTTATTTCTGGTGGAGATTAAAAAATACTTTAGATATAATTAAGTTCGGTGGCAGATTGAAACTCCGCCAACACACTTTAGCGTTAAACAAATCAATAATTAGTACTATATATCAAACCCGGTGATTGGTTTAACCGTTATTTAAAAATAGTTAAATATTCTAGATCGATTCTGTTCAAGATAATTTGGTTTATATAAAACTTCTTTGTGTAGAATTTCAGCGATATACTTACATTTCTAAGACTGGTATAAAAGCTAAAATAATTTTGTACATGGGTTCTTTTAAGAGGGCTAGGTGAAGGTATATCCTGATATTTACCATTATCCTTAATATTTCTAATGCAAAATTATTTTAATTGATGCACACTGGGCATATTTAGGAATGTTTAAACTATATTCAAGATGCACTTAGACCTGGTTCACACTGGGAAACTTTGTTTGGAAAACTTTTAATTTTGTGTGTGGGAGAAATAGATGGGTGACATTTATCTATCATTCTCTCACACACAAAGATCAAAAGTTTTCCAAACAAAGTTTCTCAGTGTTATTACACCATGCAAAACAAATATATACATATTTTTGTAGGTCAAGGTCTTTTTTAATTAAAAAAGTAAATAAAATCATGTCCTTTACACTGTTGTGTCGCATATTATTTGAATTATGCGATAAAGTCTAATTAGGCCTTTTATATTGTTGTGTCGTAAATAATATATATTTTTTAAGTAACTTTTTTTATTTAGAAATTTGTAACCGATTATTGCCAATAGGAAATAAATTAAAACTTAAATTATGCAAAAAAGTATAATGTATGAAAACAATTAAGTCAAAAGTAAATTTTATGTATTAAACAAAAAAAACATACATACTGATATACAGACAGATATAAAGGTAGTCAGAAAAGCAGTCGTTGCTACTCAGATCGACAAGCAGACATAATGAAAAGTAACAGATAGGTAGACAACACAAAGTTTTTGCTTCTATTTTCAAACTAGAAGATCGATACTAGTTTTTTATTAGTGAATTATTCATGGATGTGAACTTAATCCAAAAAACAACGATTGATGTTTAAATAATCATTTGCCCCTACTATAGTTTATTTAACTTATTTTTATGTATTATTTTTCTTTAAGAACTACTGCATTTTTTATTTTTCATCATTATTATTAGCATTAGGTTTGGACAATTATTTACTACACTTTTTATTTTATGTTAAGTTTATATACTTACGTGTTAATGCTTAGCAGTATGTAAGATTGTCCTGATAGGCTTTGTATTATTTTAATGAAAAAATAAAATAAATAAATTTATTACAACTTTTCTGAAAAAAATTACAACTCGTCTAAAGTAGTTGTAAAAAATTACAAATTTAAAGAAATAAAGTTTTTTAATTGTAATTGATGCTGATACATAGACAAAAGGTTCGAACTTATAAACGTGTAAAGGAAAATAAATTTCACCAAATAAACCAAAATCTATTTTTTATATTATTTGTTTATTTATATTATTATTTTTGTTCCATTTGAATTAATAAATTATTATAACTAAAATAAACAAAATTATATGTTTTTCATACTTCGGCAAGGCATCGATTGGGTATAACCTTTTTTACGTTGCGCAGCTGTCAGTCGCAGTTCGTCGCAAAGTATTGTGATACATTACATACAGCTGCTGTCAGAATAATAGCACCATTTTCTTGGAAAATTTTTAATTATTAAAAAACGTATAGTAAAGAATTCATAATTTTAGTAGTTTTGTGTCAAATTAACTTTAAGGATTATTATAAGCTTGTGGTTGCATTGCCCTACGTTAATGAAGGACTAGCCAAGCCCTTTAATTTAATTAACTAAATTCTGACAACTTCCTGGAGGAACGGATAACCATGCCTGTTCCACAGTTCTCCAAAAATCATAATTGTTGATTGGTTTTATTTCAGATATCTTTTTATTGTCCAGCCTTTGAATTATTTAATGACCGAAATTGGTTGAATATCATCAAATGCATTTGGCAATATAATTGTTTTATATATTCCGATGCTTAAATGATAGATACTTAATGGGTGCTATATCATAGAACGGAAAGTGTCAAAATACCGTATTACTAAAATAGCCATATTTTGCGGTCTTTTTTTTTGAGTTTGGAGGACTTCTTACATAAGATCAAGAACCCTTCCTATAAAATAAACTAATTTTGGACCTGTCTGCTCAAATAGCAATGTTTAATGTTTTCAACTGGCTAATCTAAATGTGTTTTAACCTACTCTAACATTTTTATTACATCCTTATTTTTAAGAATAGTACTTTACTTTAGCTGCTAACATGTCAAATGTGTTCTCATAGTCATCTGGATATAGATTTAGTCATTTTTTGTAGATAAATCTTTCAATTTTTTTTCCAGTCCCAACAAAATTGGAGTTACTTTAATTTATAGCATTATGCCTCTAATCATTTAACAAAAATAAGCGCTTTAAAGTCCAGAAATTTCGATTTAAATTAGTAAGATAACTTGTATTAAACAATATTTCTTATCAAAATTATGTTTTAATGAAAAAATAAAATAAATAAATTTATTACAACTTTTCTGAAAAAAATTACAACTCGTCTAAAGTAGTTGTAAAAAATTACAAATTTAAAGAAATAAAGTTTTTTAATTGTAATTGATGCTGATACATAGACAAAAGGTTCGAACTTATAAACGTGTAAAGGAAAATAAATTTCACCAAATAAACCAAAATCTATTTTTTATATTATTTGTTTATTTATATTATTATTTTTGTTCCATTTGAATTAATAAATTATTATAACTAAAATAAACAAAATTATATGTTTTTCATACTTCGGCAAGGCATCGATTGGGTATAACCTTTTTTACGTTGCGCAGCTGTCAGTCGCAGTTCGTCGCAAAGTATTGTGATACATTACATACAGCTGCTGTCAGAATAATAGCACCATTTTCTTGGAAAATTTTTAATTATTAAAAAACGTATAGTAAAGAATTCATAATTTTAGTAGTTTTGTGTCAAATTAACTTTAAGGATTATTATAAGCTTGTGGTTGCATTGCCCTACGTTAATGAAGGACTAGCCAAGCCCTTTAATTTAATTAACTAAATTCTGACAACTTCCTGGAGGAACGGATAACCATGCCTGTTCCACAGTTCTCCAAAAATCATAATTGTTGATTGGTTTTATTTCAGATATCTTTTTATTGTCCAGCCTTTGAATTATTTAATGACCGAAATTGGTTGAATATCATCAAATGCATTTGGCAATATAATTGTTTTATATATTCCGATGCTTAAATGATAGATACTTAATGGGTGCTATATCATAGAACGGAAAGTGTCAAAATACCGTATTACTAAAATAGCCATATTTTGCGGTCTTTTTTTTGAGTTTGGAGGACTTCTTACATAAGATCAAGAACCCTTCCTATAAAATAAACTAATTTTGGACCTGTCTGCTCAAATAGCAATGTTTAATGTTTTCAACTGGCTAATCTAAATGTGTTTTAACCTACTCTAACATTTTTATTACATCCTTATTTTTAAGAATAGTACTTTACTTTAGCTGCTAACATGTCAAATGTGTTCTCATAGTCATCTGGATATAGATTTAGTCATTTTTTGTAGATAAATCTTTCAATTTTTTTTCCAGTCCCAACAAAATTGGAGTTACTTTAATTTATAGCATTATGCCTCTAATCATTTAACAAAAATAAGCGCTTTAAAGTCCAGAAATTTCGATTTAAATTAGTAAGATAACTTGTATTAAACAATATTTCTTATCAAAATTATGTTTTCCTTCTAGAAATTATTTTTTTTATTGTTTCACATCTTTCTTCCTTGCAGATAAATCTTTAAATTTTTTTCCAGTCCCAACAAAATTGGAGTTACTTTAATTTATAGCATTATGCCTCTAATCATTTAACAAAAATTAGCGCTTTAAAGTCCAGAAATTTCGATTTAAATTAGTAAGATAACTTGTATTAAACAATATTTCTTATCAAAATTATGTTTTCCTTCTAGAAATTATTTTTTTTATTGTTTCACATCTTTCTTCCTTGCAGTGCGCGAAATAGTCTATTATTTTAAATCAAGTGCTATAATTCTTAAAGGTCGAATTTAAGAATTAATAATACAAATAGCAGCTTCCTTATTTTAATGGGTTTTAATAAAATGTTATGCACTACTTTGCTTTTTTGCCAAAAATAAATTTATTGGTGCTATTATTTTGACAGATCAAATTGGAGTACATCAACGTTTAGACGTATTTTTATTTTTTCACTTATTAATTTTGCAATTATTTTTACTTTATAAGAGTATAGACTTATAGTAATAATAATACAAAATTATGAAGAAAAATATTGACGGATAATAACGTAATCGAAAAATGAGAATCGAACTGTATATTTCCACTCACACAATTGTTTGTTATAAAATTATATGAGTGCCTCTCCGAGTTTTTTTTGTTGGTTTTATCAATGGTTTGGAAACAGTATAATCAAAAATATAATGTAAATTGCAACAAATTTATGGATTTATTATCGATATATTTTTTGTTCAAAATAAAATTTATAAAAATATAAATACATTAAAATTAGAAATATAATTAAATGATTGCACTATAATAGGAGTATTTTATAAAATATCAATGATAATTAAATAAATTAAGTAAAATTTTAAATTTACATAAATAATTAGTTTTACAAAATTAAATGCAAAGTATAATAATGATATAAAATATAATAATTAAAATTTAAATGACAAGGAAAGTAATTTTTTAAAAATTTATATCTAGTGGTTAATAATGTCGACTTAAAAGTTTTTAAAACAATTAATTAAATTTTTATTGAGAAGATTGTGACTGAATAGTGACATAATATTAAAAATTTCTTGAAGGGCTTCGGCTATCGCGCGAAGGTGAACGGGATCGGGGAGAACTATCACGACTACAGCAACTGGAACAGTAGCAGCTGGAAACATCGGATGGTAATTTGCGATGATATGGTATAGGACGTTTTCGGGCGCTATTTCAAAAAACATGGTTTTATTAAAATTATTTTTTTAATTACGGTATAAGTTTCTAAAGAAATAAAAATTGATCGAAACTTACCAACATAACTAAAAAGAGAACATAAAATGTTTAACTTAATATCTACAGCAAATTAAAAAAAAGTATTTTTGTGTATAAAAAAATTAAAATATAATTTTTTAAACATACTGCATTTTTCATTTATTAATTATACAAATAATGAATTAAAACTCATAACTGCTCTAAAATGTTGTGCATTTTATGGTTTAAATTAAATAAAAAACATATAAGCAAAATCATATTGTTAATAAATCATTGAATAATTAATGTCTTCGATCACGAATTGATGAATATCTGCTACAATAAAAAATAATAAACAAATTAAAAAAAATAAGGATAAAAATATATATATTTTTACAATAATCTTCTACATAATTTTACCTAGTAATACGGCGACGATCCAAAAAACTAGGAGACCCACGGCGTCGAGGTATTGAAGGAGAACGGGTACCAGAACGTGAAGAACCGAAACTACTGCTGCAATTTAGAAAACATTATATTGAAATACACTGAGATGATTATGCAAATATCAAAGTTATTATATTCGAAAATATTGCACATTGTATTCCCAAGATTTTTACATCATTCATATTAACTGCTATTAAAGGGCACTGGATACGATCACACTTTACTTAGGTAAAGTCTAATAAAAAAGTAAAATGAAATTCCATCCGTATAACGAAAAAGAGAATAAAAGTCGTATGATTTATATTTTTTGTTTTTACACGATTGGTATAAAACTATAACAAAGTAAGATGAAAACAGTTCTTTCAGTTTTTGGTATGTGTTTACATAAAAATACATCCCTGATCTAATGCGACCTGCTTGTTTTTTGAATCATTTCAATTTGACGTCGTATGGCTCTCGACTTTCAAATTTTCTACTATATTCTCTCTCAATGTGCGATGGTTTCATCACATATTGCGTTCAGACGATCCCATCCGTAAATACAAAATGTAATAAAACATTCTGAAAATACGGATAGAAAATTGAAAATCGTATGATGTTTTTAAATTTTTTAAAAATTTTCAAAACGATTGGATTTTTTATGAAAATAGAAATAAATTTCAAATAAAAACAGAAACTAAATTAAAATTTACGTTTTTTCTTTGAAATTTTTTCAATTCTAATAGTGTAAAAACAAAATATATTTTCAATTTGATTTTTTTTTTGATAATCAAACCAATTTTTATTTTATTTTGTTTTGGCAGTATGAAATAAAAATCTAACGACTTCTCTCATAGTTTGTAGATAGTTTAAGCCAAAGTATAACAAGTAGACCGACTCTTTGACAGCAGTACCTAACTCTAAGCATGTGTTAGTGAAAAAGTAATGTATTTGTATTGGTGCATTCTAAACACACAGAGTTTTATAAAAAATTACAATTTTCAATAAATTAATAAAAAAAATTTTCCAGATCATAAAAATTAAACAAAATTATAAATGAAAAGTGCATTAAAAATATTTAAAAAATTGCAGTTTTTGGGGATAACTGCAATTTTGCATTCGATCCTTAAAAATGGTCAGAGAGTGGGAGAGTAATTTCCTATATGTGAGAGTTGGACTACTTGTTATACTTTGGTTTAAACATTAATAAGTCAGTAACTTAGTTGAATCTCAACCGATTTTATAAAAATAAGCTGAGGCCTTTATAATAACATATTTATGTAAATGATGTTTAAATGACTTGTGCGAATTTCCCAGGAAATATAATTTAATTTTATTTTTGACCCTTTTTTTAAGTGTGGAGATGTTTTTTCGCAATGTTATATAGGAATATTAAAATATTTAAAAACTATAGCTGTGTTCCTTTAGTTGTCATGTTTGCAGGTTTTTACCAGAATTTGTAAAAGAGAACAAAATTGAGAAATTATAATAGTTTTCTCTTTGCCAGAACTTGTCGGTTTTAGCCATAATAAAATTTTTGAATTTTTTTATTTATTGAAAGAAAAATTTAGTTTTTTTCTGTTCCCGTACTTTTTACAAGTACGAAGAATAAATTCATTAATTCTCTTTAGCCAGAAAAGTTTATGTTTGCTTTTTTTCTAAAGTAAGGCACAACTTGGTTATAAATCCATTATTGATATTTTCTTATTAAAGAGTTGTTAAGAAAATATTTTTGGAAAAATGCTTTTAATACTAATATCGCAATTAAATTTATCATAAATAACAATACTAAATAACTTATCATCACTTTCTATAGTGTTGATACGTTATAAAAT
This sequence comes from Lucilia cuprina, assembly GCF_022045245.1. Lineage (NCBI taxonomy): Eukaryota > Metazoa > Arthropoda > Insecta > Diptera > Calliphoridae > Lucilia > Lucilia cuprina. The sequence continues at coordinate 70,993,139 of NC_060953.1, read as the reverse complement.
TATAATTATTTAAGATATAAAAACAATGAATAACTCTTATATTGTCATATAAAATGGAAAATAACATGTCATCACTTTTTGTAGTATTACAGGTGAAGCCAGAAACAGAAAATTATTTTAGTAACGTTATTTGTATTTATATTTTTAAAAACAAAATTTTATTTTTTAATTATAAAATATTATCAATGAAATTTTTCAGTATAAAATGATGAGCTTCTGTACTTGTGGAACTAAAAGGCTGAAATTTTCTACAAATAATTTCTATTAATAATGATTGTTTGGTAGTAAAACAAACGATATCGGTACACGATTTCAACTAGTTCCCATGCAAGTGGTCCCCAGAAATATCGTTTGAACAATTCTATATGTTAATTAGATAGCAATAGGTGTGAGTCTCCTTAAGGATGAACTAAAAGGCATGATTTCACCTAGCTCCCATACAACTGGCCCCCAGGAATATGGTTTGAAAAGTCTTAGATATGTTGATTAGACACCAATCGTTGAAATTTTGCACAAGTTAGTTTTATGTACCCAGAAATTCAATTTTTATGTATGACTGACATTGGGTCATATTTTTTACCTTAAAACAGGAATATTTTTACTCATTGCTAAAAAAGAGATTTTCTACAAGACTGCTCATAGAGGAGTAGGGGTAAATACGGTCGTATCCTTATAAATATTCGTTGAGAAATTTACGTCTACTTCGAAGTTATTTATTTAGAATTTAATTGTGTTATAAGGGGAGTTTGTATGAGAGCTAGAGTCAAATGAGGCCAGATCATAACAGTGTCTAATAAAGTTCTATAAAACAAAGATTTACCAATTTTTGTTGACATAATAGAGCATTTA
>NC_060953.1:70885113-70992190 GCF_022045245.1 Lucilia cuprina | reverse complement strand
CAAAAATAAAAATACTCATACAATTGTATTAAATTCACACAGAACCTGTACATGTGAGAGAGTAATATTTCTTACTCTCAGTAACACTTCTATTTATTTTTCTATGTTCCTGACAAATAAAAAAAAATTGTTAAATAAATTATTTGTTTAAAAAGTACATTGAAAACAAAAAAATTTTGAAATTTTTTATTTGTTGAAAGAGAAATTTAGTTTTTTCTGTTCCCGTACTTTTTACAAGTACGAAGAAAAAATTCATTAATTCTCTATAGCCAGAAAAGTTCTGGAACAAAGCTAATTTGGATTAAACAAGATCATTATAAAATAAAATAAAACTTTAATAGAAAATATATTCATAATTGATACCAAATAATTGGCGATCCTGCTATTAAACCTACCGTTGAATTTTGAACAAGGAATCTAATAAAACCCAGAAAACACAAATCTGCAAAACCATAAGTCATTGTCCAACAACATATAAAAAAGGAGAAAATTTAAGATACATATGTATATACGAATAAACAAAAAGCAAAAAACTAATTGAATTTTGGTCAAATAATTTTGAAAGCTTTTTACAAGTTGGATAACAGAACAAATATTTAGATAAGTACCTTTGAAATTTTTGCGTGGGTTTTAGAAAATTAAATAAAAATAAATAACACGAATTTATTAATTTATAAAGCTATACCATTGTTATTTGTCTGTTAATACTTTCTTAAACTTGTAGAACAACAAACAACTACAAATCAAAATCACATTTCTGTTAATATGAATAATAAGGCTTTTAATATTCCAAATAATTCTAATAATAACATCTCCCTTAAACTATCTTCCTTTTGGACTTCTTGTTCAGAAGCTTGGTTTATTTAAACAGAGATACAATGATATATTAATTGCAAGTGCCAATGAGGGAGAAAATTTATATCATCTTAAAATAGTATTTGAACAACTAAAAAATTTGGTTTAAATATTAAACCAACGAAGTGTATTTTAGGCCAAGAAGTATTAGATTTTCTAAGTTACCAAATTTCAAAACATGGTATTCAACCTTCCAAAGATCGTATTACAGCAATTAGCTCGTTTGAAAAACCGATGACTATAAAAAAAACTTCAGAAATTTCTAGGTATGATTAATTGTTATCATAGATGCATACCAAATCTAGCAAAAAATCTTATTCCTATACACAATATAGTGACGGAGGGTATTAAAAACAAGGTGAATAAGATTATGTGGACTAATGAAAGAGAAAAAGCTTTTATTATTGTTAAACACAAATTTACAGAAAGGACTTTATTAAATCATTATAATTAAGACGCTAAAATATCTTTAGCTGTAGACTCTTCATGTGTAGCTGTTGAATCATTATAACAACAACAAAAAGACAATAGTTGGGAACCGTTGACATACTTTTCTAGGAAGTTAAACACAGCAGAAAAACGTTATTCTACTTTTGATCGAGAGTTACTGAGTATATAACTTTCTGTTAAACATATTAAGTACTTTTTAGAAGGGACATATATACTTGATTCGAAAACAGATAGGTCTCTACGACAAATTAGACAAATGGAATATACTGCTCAATTCACTAATGATATTCAATATATAAGTGGCAAATATAGTGGCAGATATGTTATCGAGATTACCGAAAATAGATTTAGTATCCTCAAATATGATAAATTTTGATCATTTTTTGATATTGTATTTTTTCAAAAATAAGTACAATATTAAGGAAATAGAATTTCTGGAGAAGAATTTTAAAATTTTAGTCGAGATTACAGGAAAGAGTCCAAGACCTTATATTCCGAAAAATTTAAAAACAGTTTTTTTTATAAAATTCATACCCTTTCTCATCCTGGATTTAAAGCTTCTAGAAAAATGATACAAAAAAGCCTTTAATGAATAAGGACATACAAAATTGTGTAAAAGAGTGTATTAGTTGTCAGAAATTAAAAGTAACTATTCATACCAAATCCCCTATCATCGAAATCGAAATACCAAAATGCAGATTTGAACACATACATATCGATATTGTGGGTCCATTACCTGTTTCAAAAGGATATAGCTATTTATTGACTATTATAGATAGGACGACGAGATGGCCTGAAGTTTTTCCACTAAGAAATATATCATCTGAAATCATTGTTCAGTCATTTATTCAAAAGTGTCAATTTTAATGTCCCTATTTAAAACATAAATTTTTTTCTTTTTCCGTACTTTTATCAAATCCTGAGAGAATTTTACTTTTATTCTCACGTACATTTAGTCAGAAAACTTCTTGATCACAGCTAGGAAATATTAAATTTTGTGTAAACATCAGTAGAACAACATTCAGTAATAATGCCCGTAACCTAAATAAAATATTATATTTACGTATTTTTTTGTTGGTATGGCCAATAGAGACTACAGTGAAAAACTAGATTTTTAAATTACCTAGATGAACTACGCGATGAACTTCGTGAAGACGAACTGGATTGTGAAGAACGCGAGCGTGAGCTTCGACGGCTATGACTTCTACTACGGCTAGATGATGAGGATCTTCTGTAAGAAAGATAACAATATTCGATTTTTTATTCAATTTTAATAGACATCATAAGCTTACGATGATCTCGAATGACTATTTGAACGACGTCGAGTTTCTTCTCGCTCACCGCCTCCCCCAGCGCTGTTACTCCTATAGGCATCACTTGTTTTAACTTCACGACGATTACGACTACGACTTCGTCTCGAACGACTTCTACTACGTCTTGCAGCACTCTCGGCAGCAGCTACCGTCGCCGTTGATACTTTTGATACAATGGCATCCACCAATGACGAATCTGCTAACGCTGCAACCAGAGGCTGTGAATCATTAATTTTAAATGGCTTAATAACAAGTTTGGCTTTATTTTGTTGCTGTAGAAAATTTAAATTATTAGCTGCAGCCACTGCAGCCGCACTCGATGCAGCAGAGTGTGCAACACCTAAACTATGACGTTGTGCTGCCGCTATCGAAGCAGCCATTAATATACGATCTGTTATTTGAGTAGTTGGGTTTATACCACCACTGATCGAACTTGAATTTTGACTGTGATGATGATGATGGTGGTGATGATGATGATGACCACCGCCAATGGTATGGCCTACAGCCGCAGCATGAAAATGATGTGGGTTAGTGTTAGCTTTTGTTAATAACAAATTACTATTGGAAAAATTAGTACAGGGTGTTCCACTCAAACCTAAATTTAAGGCGGTACGATGATCGCGACGATTTACTAAAATACTATTCGATTGTTTACTTAGCATTTGATTGTTAAATTGGGTTGCGGTTATAAGAGGTGTATTGTTAATACGACTAGGACGATTAAACAAAATATTAGTGGAGTTGTTAGCATGGTTACACATTAAATTATGAGGATTAGTTGAAGAGTTATTAGCAATATAAGCAGAAGAGGAGGACGTAGTATTATGATGGTTGTTTATTATTTGATGATTTGGGTGATGATGATGCGGATGTGGATGGTGATGATGATGTCCACCAACACTACCAGTATTTCCCAAAAAATTAACATTTAAACGTTGATGTCTGTGATTTATATGGTGTAAATTGCTGTTATTATTACGTCGACTACCACCATTACCAACATCCACACCTCCGCTACCGACACAACCACCACTTCCACCAGTGCTATAAATATTTGGTGATGTTCTTTGTCTTCTTTCCATGTGCCTTTCTTTGATAAAGTTATTATTTTCTCTAGTTGGTTTCATATCCCTATCATTTTCTCGTTCACGTTCACGATGGTCACGTTCACGTTTACGATCTCTGTCCTTATTTATTACATTAACATTGTTTTGTAGTGGATTTGCTCTTGGACTTAAAAGCACCGCATGACCATTTGCAGCCACGGGGGACTTTTTGCAATTAGCCTGCGTTTCAATGTCCTTATTATTGTTACTTATATTATTTTCTATGTAACTGGAAGTTTCGTTTGGTAAGATAGTATCCTGTTCTTTTTTAATTTCTTCAAGAGTTTGTGGATAAATAGCTCCGGGTGGTGAGTTCTGTATGCTGCTATGAGCAGTTGATGAACAAGTAGCCACCACGGCGGGGGCCACATTATTCGCAGCCAAAAAATCATTAAGCGAGTTGCGTATTGTACGTTTATAAGATTTATCACTTACTTCTCCGCCGGTATTTGAAGATGAGCTTGTCGATGTGAAAGCTGCCATTTTTTCAATTGTCTTAATCTTTTCCTTGGCTTTGGCTGCTATTCCACTTTTTAGTTGTTCCAGCATTTTTAAATCCTTTAGTTCTCGTTCACGTTTAGATTCCTGAAATTCATCTAATATTTTTTCTGCATTTCGTTCTGTGGCATCACTTTCGTCTTCGCTTTGGGACTGCAAGCGCACAACCGGCTTGGCTGGATTCCTATCATTTCTTCCTCCTTTCTCTCTACGATCTTTTTCACGTTCTTCACTTAGCATTGGTGCTTTGGCTGCGTCCTTATCAGCTGGTTTGCGTTTCTCCGTTTTCTGATTTTTAGCATTTTCTAAAATATCTCGATATCGTTCCGGATTACGTCTAGCGGGAGAATAACTTAACTCAGACGAATCCCTTGAAGATCTGGGACTCGAGGGCTTTTTCTCTACTTTGGAAGGGGGTGGAGTTTTAGATGTTGGTTTTTTATGGTCTTCTCGCATTTCTTTTGATTGTTCATACGATTCTTGTGATCTAGATTTCCGACTTGGTTTTTCTGTAGTGCTCTTTTCACTTACGAGCTTTCTAGACTTAGATCTGGACATGGATCTATTTGCAGTTGGTGAAGGTGTTCTTCTAAGACTTGGTGATTTTGTTTTTCGAGATGACAATTTCTGTATTTCAATGTTCCTTGATAATGCTGGTTTTTCTAAATGTTCTTTTATGGGTGAAGGGGTCCTTGACCTAGATGATTCCGTGTCTGTTGAGGATGCCAAATCTGACAATGAAGATGAAGTGGTTCCAGATCGACCATAATTTTTCTTATCTTTAAGGCTTGATGTAGCCAAATCTTTGTCAGATTTTCCTTGATTATTCAAATTATAATCTATTTTCTCTAGGCCTTTTGAATCAACCGTTTTAGATGTTAGCGGAGGAGGAGTTAATGATTTATTATGCAAATTTATATTTAGAGATGATCTTGATCTGGATTTATCATTTCTTACTTGAAATTGTTCGCAGTCTTGTGATTTGTGTCTTGGCGTCCTAGAACGTGTTCTAGATTGGTAACATACTCTTTGCGAAGTTCTAGAATAAGACTTATTATCTCGACTTTTCCTTGAACGTGATTGTGAAGGTGAATATGAATATTTTTTGCGTTTTTCGATGCTGCGACTATCTCTTTTTCTTGGTAAACGTTCTTCAGAGTATTTGCGTTTAAGGTCTCTTAAACGTTCAGCCGTATCAACACGCCTAGATCTTTGTCGTGATCGGGATCTACGATTTTCTCCACTACTACTGTAATATATTTCATTGCGTTCACGATTAATACAATCTGAAGGACTATTTGCGCGATGACGTTTATGTCTTAATTCTTTTTCCAGATGTCCGCGACTGTGCCGTCTGGAGAATTCTTTATCAGTACGACTGTGACTTCGGCATTTGCTTATGTCTTTATCTTTTCGACTATGACTTCGTCTGTTGTCATTCTCTTGTGAGGATTCGTAGTGACTTCTTTGAGTTTCTTTTGTTTTATGGGATTTCTCTGTTGAACGACTTCTAAACGGATTGCTAGACGATGTCTTTTTAGTTGTATTTTCATTTTTTAATGATTCCTTCTTAGTTTCTGTAAGTTTATCTACAGGGGATCTTTAAAAAGAATAACAAATTGTGTTAAAAACAATTTAACAATAAAAACACAAACCTACCTCGATCTTGATTTATCTGGCGATGTGGATCTTTCCTTTTTCTTATTTTTCTTATCACGTTTTTTCTAAATAATATAAAAAAATTATATAAAAGATGTTTATCTATAATAGTATCAAATTTATTATTTTAATATTCTTATTATTAATTACAATCATTCAGTTAATAAAGGTGATTTTTAAAAGAATGTTTACATTTTAAAGCTATTGAGAAATGTTTTGTGAATCGTTAAAATTGTAAAAATAAATGTTTATATAATTTTTTTATGTTAAAAAATCTATACAAATTAAATTTACTTATTTTCTTTAAAAAATAAATTTGTTTAAATAATATTTTTCATGAATTAAAAAATAAACAAAGAATCAAGACTAAAATAAAAGTACTTACAAAACTACAAGAGAGCCTTTCGAAAGCTATCCTATTAAAATGAAGCGCCAAGGATTGATTTTTTTTGTTTTTTATGTATAAACAAAATGTTGCTTTTTAATAATTAATCTTTGTCATAATTCTTTGTAAGAATGTTAAAAATAAACGAAAATAAAACAACTATTTTTCTAATAATGTTCTTAAAAAAGTACGTAACAAACATACATATATAAATAATTACTTGTTCCTTTACTAGTAAGATTAATAGATTTTATACAGAATTTTTTTATTTACTGATTGAAAATAAATAGGGTAGACTTTAACATTTAATATAAATAAATATATAAATAAGTTACAATTTCCGTATCGTCATATGAAATTCAAAAAGCCCTAAGTCACATTGAACAACTTTTTCAGGAGAAGCAAAAAACCGTCTTAAATAATAAATAAACCAAAAATGTTCAACATTTTCTCAAGTAAAGCTTATTTCTTATTGACAAATTATTTTTTTAAGAAAAATTTGCTTTTTTTTAATTGCGGAGATATGAAACTTACGCCCTTGAAGATTTGTTTTTTCTGAAACCCAAAAGGACCTAAGTTATATTAAAAAATAGTAAGTTTTAACATTTTCAACTGAATTGAAATCGGATTTTGTTGGTCAAATAGGCTGAAACATGTAAGGCATAAGGCTTCTTTCTTTGTATTCATAAAGATTATAGGAAATTTTTAATTTTTCTTTGATACATTTCTAAAACGGATAAAATAATGTCTAAATTACAAGGATTTGTTAAAAGTACTATTTTTGTTTCATTTGATATCAACTTATAACATTTCACTGTTTTAAAGTTAAAAATTCAAAAGAATTTTAAAATTTTCATGAAATTTAAGGTAATTCTAGAACATAACCTTTTTGAATTTCTTTGATAGGAATGTTGATTTTAATTGTAGGAAGGTAAAATTCAGCAGGAACATGTATTTTAATACGGTACATCATAATTAATCAAAAAGTCGATTTTGAATTTTTGGAAACTTAAGGCATTTAAGATTTCATATGACGGTATATTCTCTGGAAATAATACATAAAACATAAATATAAACATATAAAACTAGTTGTAGTACTTAGTTGTTTTGTAGTACGAATTTTAAATTATGACACTATTGAGCAACATGTGCATTGAAATCCATCTTATATGAATGTATGTAGTGTCCATAACACAAAAAAATTTTTTTAATCTAATTATTCATTTGTGTCCTACATCATAAAATTTGTTTTAATATGGACGTTTATTGTCGTCTACTACTTGTACCCCTAATTGGTTGCCAGTTGCAAAACATAAAAACGTTGTCCTTTATATTCTAGCTAAAAGATATAAACGCGGCCGTCGAACACAATTAAAGTCTATTATCAAAATAAAAAATTTATTTTGGCAAAATGCTTTAATCATTTTACTCGAATAAGACCTCGAACACACTTAAATTCTATTATCAAACAAAAAAAATTATTTGGCAATAGGCTATACTTCTAGTGGTTAATTAGCCTCATAATTCGTTATTTTTCAGTTTAAAGATATATATTTTTTAATTTAACTCGTAGAGCTCACTCAAAAAAATTTGAATCTACATCACACTTAATTTTCGCATAATTTTAATACTTCGTTAAATTCCACGAATACTGCCCAAATATAAATTTTAATCAAAAATGTTGATATAATTTAACTATAATATTTTTTTAAAATGATATCGAAGTATTTCACCAATTTATAGTAAAAGAAATATTGAAAAAATAACAGTATATGAAAGCTATAGACGTCATTTGCATTTTCGAATGATCGTGCTCGACGTCATTTACAACAACGTGTTAATTTTAATAATTTTCGAGTGAGATTAAGTTGTTGTTTCTTTGTAAATATAAATTAATATGTACATCAGTATAGAATCACTTAAAAATACTGGAATTTATAAGTGAATGGACTTTTAATTAATTTTAAGGAAAAGTCTCTTTGTATCGAATTTGTATTTCAAATAAGGTCCGATCATTACCAAAGAAAGCAGTGCGATTTAGTGTCATATAAATTTAAAATCGGCTTATTACAAGAATATACTAAGTATAAATAATATGTTAAGATTGTACAAATGAAAATTATTTCCTTTAAATTCTGGCTAAAAGATATATATATCTAACAAGTACAAGAACAGAGCAAACATTTAAGTCAATTCAAATAAAAATACACTTATCAATAAAATTTAAACGATTACCTTCTTTTCGAGAAAACAAAAAAAAACATGAAATAAATGTTTTGTATTTTATTTTATAAAAAATATGTTTAATCATTAAAACAAATTTATTAGAGAAGTGAAAGAAAATAAATCGAGCAAGAGAAAAAGAAATGGTATTATGGTATTTAATTAATTTTGATATTAAATATAATTTTGATGGATTTACAAACATGTGGTAATAAAAAAGTTCAATCTTTATTTATTATTTATTTAGACAGGGTGCATGCTTTAAATTTCTTTTTGTAATTTTCATGTATAATTTTTTGTATGTTCCTTTTTTATAAGAAACAAATTCAGGAACTCACCTTATCCTTTTTTGATTTTTTGTGGCTTTTCCTTTTATCAATTTCACTATCTGTATCCGAGTCTTCATCCATACTATCTTTATCATTTTCAACATTACTTTCCGATTCGCTGTTTTTACGTTTACGCAATTTCTTCGATTTCTTCGATTTACTACAAATAGAATTTATTTAAAATTATAAAAATTATATTACATCTTCGCCATAATTATATGCTCTTAAAAAATATTGATATAATAAACTTCATAAAAGAAAATTTTACTATTTTAGATAATATCTATTGTAATTGAATTATGAGTTTTAATAACTCCTAAATAAATGTTTAATATTGTTAATAATACATATTTACTTTTTAATATTGGTATTAAAAAGTATTTACTTAATATTTCATTGCAACAACTTGATTTTAATTATTACCCAGTAATCAAAGTTGCTAAATGTTCACGTTCATACCTATCAAATTAAGTCATGTTGAAACGAATTATAAACATGTTCTAAACTTATTACTTTAAACTAATTCCGCGCAAACAAAAAACACAAATATTTGTTCAATTCACAATAGATGTTTTAGCGTTGTATATACTACGCATAAAGCAGCTTCTAGAATAGTTTACAATCACTGTTACTACACTTTAGTAGGTACAACTTGATTGTGTATTGAACAATTCTTATTCTCTTTTATTTAGAAGTTGCTCAGGCACCAACGAGTTTTTGCGTTTTAATGCAATTAAATATAATATGTGAGAAGTTCACACATATTATGTATATTACTATTTTTAAGTATAAAACACTACAAGTATTGATTTTTTGAAAATTTTTCAAATTCTATAATGTTTAATATAATTATTTATAATTGTTAGTCTTAATTTACTTTACGAAACGAAAATTTCTTAAATGTAAAAAATGTGTATACTGGAAAATTTTTGAAAAATAGAATTTTTCAAAATAATTTCTTACATATTTTTTAAAATAATTAAAAAAATATTTTCAATACTTTTGGTAAATCAATTTAATTGAAGACAATAAAACTGTTATATTTTTAAGTGTTGTATGGATAAACATTTAAAAAAAAAACATTTTAAAAAAATTTTCTGTCAGTGCAATTATCTTTTGCTTGCTAATACAACTACAGTTTTAGCTTTGGAAATCCCTGCTTGAAAGATATATTTGTTCAATTCACAATCGCTGTTGTAACGTTTTATGCGTAGTATGTCAGCAGCTGCTACAGTCGTAGTCGTAACAATGTTGTTGATATTTTACATGCAAATTCTCTATACAACTCCTACGACAATTTGTCACATATCACATACCAATATAATCCCTAATCTTTCACCTAAAGATTGGCATTTAATATTTTTTTATACATTAGTCATAAAAATCGTTTTTCGGATCAGAAAAGCAATAACTAAACTTGTAATTATTTTTTCTGCTATAAGCTATTATTTAAAAACAAGTTGAAAGTATAATTGTGCATGGTCAAACATATGATACCCTACACTATGAGTATAATCTAAATTTATTATTTTTTTTCATAAAGAAAATTTTTCGTGGAATTTTACCTTAATTCCAAAGTATTTAAGCAAATTAGGAAAAATAAAAATTTGTAGTGTAATTTATACTTATATAAAACTTATTTGTACCATTTTTTGGAGAGATATTCAAATATACTATATATTTGACGTAATTATGGCATAAAAAACTGAAATCGGGATATGCGGTTATCTGGAGGCTAGGTGAAGTAATGTACCGCGATAAGCTCACCCTAATGTACAATGTATGTTGTACATGTATGAGCTATTTAATTATCGCTGTTTTTATTTAAGCACTGCCTATATTCAAACTGATTGTAAAACAAAACAAGGCACATTTTTAGAGGGGTCAGAAAACACAGTATCTTACCCCTCTAGCATTCAGTTCAATTTGCGTTTTCAGGGATCCACAAAGTAGGACACATCGGGTATGTTAATTTTTTAAAAGGAACACAAAGAGAGGCTTTTTAGATAAATATAATCTACATTCATTGTTTAACCTTGGTTTAATATATTTTTTGGTTTTTAGTAAACAGTAACGTTACTTATTATCTTAGTTAGTGTTATTGGCCAATTAAACTTAAGTTATAAGTAAGAAAACACAATTAACAAAAACAATAAAACAATGATTTTGGAAGAATATAAACATAATATTTTAAGTAAATTGCAATTTTCTGATTTCTTATGTTTTATTTATTATTGTTTTAAATGTTTATTTAATTTTTTTCCAAAAACATTTCATTTTATGCTTTTGAGTGAATGCTATTGAGTGAATAGTTAAAAATACTAACAAAGTTAACTGAACTTAAATTCAAAACTGAAAAACACAATCATCGGTTAGCGTCCGCCTAAATTTGTTCCGAGTTTAATCTAACAGCAAGTTAAGCTTATTTTAACTGAGGTTGTGCCTTTTAGTTTTTCTATTTCATTATGCAAACCGATCTACAGTGATCCAGAATTATTAAATCAGGGTTCATATTAGGAGATCGATGAAAAATTGAACTTTTTATGCCATCACATGTCATCATTTATTGTGTGTTTTTGGTCATTTTCGAGCTAGAATGATCGAAAATGGTATAATAATCGGTATGTTTTCATTGCTTAAAGATATTTTTATACAAAATTAGGTTAATTTTCTCATTTATTTGTCGAAGAATTCCAATATCGGAGTCTAAAAAGTTATTGCAGACCATGACTGAAGCTTCTCTACGCATCCAATTTATGTACCTATGAATTACTCCACAGCAAAATATTTACTTACCCGGTAAGTAGGCAAGTAATATTGGAGAAAAGTGTAAGTAGTTACTTTTTGGATGAATAACTACTTATTTTTGTTCGACGATGACCAAAAAATAACTGGTTACAAATCTCATTACCCCACTTTTCTTGATTAAAAACTAGTTTTACAGCTATTTTTTGTTTGCTAGTGTATCTTCTTACTCGATGCCCCTTAAAAAAGAAATTTTATCATTCTGTCTGGAATGGTTTCCATACAAATTTAAAGATCAACATTTCTTGAAAAAAATTTCCAAAATCGATTACGGTTAGAAATAATAACTAATTGCTAATTGATTACAAATTCTATTCAAAGCAATTAATTTATGTTATTGATAACGATAACTCATTGCCAAGTAATGTATGAAATAACTACATACCAAAAATTTGAAAATATTTTACTGGGTCAGAGAGAAAAAAAGAAGCACAATTTGATGTCGTAGGAATCACAATAAAAGAGATGTTTGTAAAAAAATTATTTTAGTAACATTTAACCTCCAATATCTTGCTTAGTGTATATGGAATTAATTACTTCTAGCTCTTTAAACGAGATATCAAGACAAAGCCCTGTGGCCAATTTCATATAGCTATCTAAAAGTTTGGTATTTTTTCGACTAATTTGCCTATGCTAAAAAAATAGAGACAATTATTGATATAGTTTAAACAATATGCATTATTTATGTATTTTTTTATAAGCAAGGTAAAGTTTTTTAAGCTCTAAAAAAAATATGCAGTTTAAAATGGAGACGTTACGAGCACATTTCATCAATTTAAATTTAAAATTCACGAGGAAATTTAAAAATTACCAATGAAAATTTCAAACATTTTTTAAGAAAGAAAAAAATAACCAGTTAAAGTGCTACATTTGGCTGTGCCGAATATAGTATACCCTCAACCATAGTGTATTAAAAAATATTCATTTTATACATTTATATTTACTTTATTTTTATTATTATATCAATAGCAAAACAAAAGAAATAACAACAACGCTAAACGAAATTATTAAGAAGAATGACAAATCATCACAATATGTGGGTTGGAAAGAATGAAACGAAATGGTATGTAAATTGCGCAAAATAGCGAAATTAAAAATGGAAGTTTCAGAATTATTTTTTTATATACCCTTCACTATAGTTTATCAAAAAATATTAATTTTATAAAATTTATATTTATTTTACCGGCTATATTATATCAATAGCAAAACAAAAGAAATATAACAACGCTTAACGAAATAAAACACACAAAAAATCAAAATACACAAGGCAATAAACCCAACAGACATCCAAACATACAAAATGAAGTACACAAAAAAAAACAAAATACACAACGTAATTAAACGACTTTCGAATAATCGACTTTTTGTCGAAAAAACTCAAAGTCGACTATTTTGTTCCAAAAAAGTCGATAACTATACTATCGTCTTTAAAAAAGTCGACATTGTAAATAAAAGTCGAAAAAGTGGAAAAAGTCAAAAAAATCAAAAAAAGTCCAAAAAAAGAAAAATGCAAAAAAAAAACGAAAAATCGACTAAATTCAAAAAGTCGAAAAGTCAACTATAGAACCCTAATCCGAACATGCAAAAGAAATAGACAAAAAATACACAACGCAATAAAACTAACCTACATCCAAGGCGAATACAGATAAGGTGGTGTTATTCAACCAGCTGATTATTTTATTATTTACTTTACTGGTATGCACTGATGTCAGTGTTTGTTATTGTTTTCTGTTTTATATTTCCGTTAAAACATAGAAAAACTTCGTTATTTTATTGTTTATGTATAAAATTTGAAAATACCAACTATAAACAAGTACATTTTATTTAAATTTTACCGGTTTTTACCCGGTCGACGGCAACTTACTTATATGTACGTTATGGCCAAATTTCAAAAATTACTCAGTCGGAGTAGAATTTACCATTTGTAACGGAGATACCTTTATTCGGACTATAACTTTTTCATACACTTCAACCTTTTTATGTATATTTAACAAAAAAAAAATAAATTATTCCAGGCACAAACTTAGATCTTACAATTTACTCTGACGGAATAAATTTTCCATTTATAACAAACCTTATTTCATACAGGTTATATTTCAAATTTCATAATTTTTATGTTTTTTATAAAATATAACAAATTTAACAAAATATTCATTAAGTGAATTCGTCGCAATTATTGTTTTTGACATCAGTGCGTACCAAAACAAAAATTTCTTATAAATATTTTTGACGCCCAACTGCCACCACTTTATGTGAACAGAATTTTACCCTGCCAGCAAATTTGAGTTTAATTTTCGATACATGAACTCAATTTTATGTTTCTCAGTGCCAAGTTAACAAATTTACAAAATTCAAAAATAAATTTTCTAATTGATCACAATTTTGTTAAATTTTGGTGAATTTTAATATGTATATCAAAAGGAAAATTAAATGATAACAAGTAGAAAGAATAAATATTTCAAAACGAACATTTTTAATAAACTAACAGGATCATTTAATGCAAAATCATTCTTGCTCTCAAAATTTAGAGGAAAAAGTGTTTGCACATTTCAGTAAATATATTTTTTCATTGTGATTATTTGTGTGATACATTGTGAAATTTTGATTTTGTTATAAATTGTGTTAATTTAAAATTTAGTATATAAAAAACATAAGTATAACATATAACAAGCATTAGTAAGAGATAAGTAAGTATAAAACAATATAAGAAAAAGAAATGTATTATAAAGTCGCTTTTATAACATAAAAAAGTGTAAAATTAGAATAATTTCCAGTTTCCCTATTGTTTTGGCAAAACTGGAAATATACTACTTTTACGCACTTTTATGTTATAAAAAAACGACTTGAAACAGAAACGAAATCGACTTATCAAGTAAGTAATAAACAGGCGGAACAATTTCTTTCGAACGGGGTCACTTCTTATATACTCAGATTATATCAAATTAGATTGTTTTAAACTTTAGGCTGTAACGTTATGGTTATAATTTGGATAGAAATTGTTGGCTAGGTATTGGTTAATCACGTATATAACACTGTAAATATAAAAAGATAACAATATTGTATAATTTATTAATATTTTATAAAAAAAAAATATATATTACTAGCTATACCCAGTGTGCTTTGTATAAAAGCAATATAAATAAAATACCACATAATAATTTTAAGGATTCTAACTGTAATAGATTTCCAGATTACAATTTTTCCGAACGTAATTAAGATTTCAATGTAATCAATAAAAAAACAAATATCTAATAGTTTCCCAGATATACGAATTTTTGTACTTAATTCATACCAACCCCCCATTGAGAGTCCGCCCGTTGTCAAAGTTAGAATTTTGAAGATTTTAGCTCTAATTGTTTCTCAGATATACCAATTTTTTATTTAATTCATATGGGGACTCTGAATGACCCTGATGAAAGTCCGATCTTTTTTCTCCAAAATGAATCTAGGAATTCCATTAGTTTAATAGATAAACGAAATTTTGCATGTAATTCATATGAGAGGCGCCAACCCCTCCATTTATAGTTCGCCCGTAATTCTCTGAATGTTTACAGAATGTCAAAGTTCTTTAATTCAAATGAAGATTCTAACTCTAATAGTTTCTTAGATATACGATATTTTCTATTTAATTCATATTATTATTATTCTATTTAAACATTATTAGTTTCCTAGATAAAAGAATTTTTGTATTGTATTTATATGGGAGGTGCCGCTCCCCGCATGGGTAGACCGCCAATTTATTTCCCAAAACGTTAACATACGAATTTTTGTACTTAATTCATACCAACCCCCCATTGAGAGTCCGCCCGTTGTCAAAGTTAGAATTTTGAAGATTTTAGCTCTAATTGTTTCTCAGATATACCAATTTTTTTATTTAATTCATATGGGAACTTTGAATGACCCTGATGAAAGTCCGATCTTTTTTCTCCAAAATGAATCTAGGGATTCCATTAGTTTCCTAGATAAACGAAATTTTGTATTTAATTCATATGAGAGGCGCCAAGCCCTCCATTTATAGTTCGCACGTAATTCTCTGAATATTTACAGAATGTCAAAGTTCTTTAATTCAAATGAAGATTCTAACTCTAATAGTTTCTTAGATATACGATTTTTTCTATTTAATTCATATTATTATTATTCTATTAAAACATTATTAGTTTCCTAGATAAAAGAATTTTTGTATTGTATTTATATGGGAGGTGCCGCTCCCCGCATGGGTAGACCGCCAATTTATTTCCCAAAATGTTAACATGGACGTTTTTTTATGATTCTAACTGTAATATTATTCAAGATTAACGAATTTTTGTATTTAATTTATATGGGAGATGCAACGATTACGATTAATAAGTAATAATATTAATTTGCTGGTATAAAATTTCGGATTATTAATTGATAAAAATTAATCTAAAAATAATCAATATTAATTTAAATTAATGAAAATAATAAAAATGATTAATTTTGATTATTTTTGATTAATTTCAATATATTTGGTACAATTCTTTTACATTACGTGTAATGGAAAACCGTTTTTCAAGTTTCACACTATTCGATTATATGACTGTTTTATTGAAAACAATATATTTATCAAGTTTATTTCGATTAAAAATCTTGATCTCATCATATTAGAAAAACAAGTAAGAGTTCTATATTCGGATGTACCGAATCTTATATACCCTTCACCATGATGTGTTAAAAAACAGTCAGAATGAATTTTATTATAGAAAATAAAAAAAAACATAAAAGTGCCCTTTTATGGGTTCTCACTTAATCCAGACTCTACGTACTTAATTTCATGTTTCTAGGTTTAATATTATAGAAATTTCAAAAAGTACCTTATGAATAACGAAAAAGTACCAAAAGTTCATCTTTTCTGGGTTTCCACTTAATCCAGGCTCTACATAATTAATTTCATGTTTCTAGGTTCAATATTATATAAAATTCAAAAATTACCTTTTGTAGAACCAAAATGTACTAAAATGTCCCTTTTTGTAGGCTCTTACCTGGTCACTTTCCACTTAATCCAAGCCCTACATGCTAAATTTCATGTTTCTAGGTTTAGTATTAGAGAAATTTCAAAAAGTGCCTTTTGTATAACGAAAAAGTACCAAAAAGCCCCCTTTTATCTGTTCTCGTTTAATCGGGGATCTACAAACTTAATTTCATGTTTCTAGGTTTAATATTATAGAAAATTCAAAAAGTACCTTTGGTAGAACGAAAAAGTATCAAAAAGTCCCCTTTTACGAATTGTCGCCTAATCCGGGCTCTACATACCTAATTTCATGGTTCTAAGTTCAACATTATATAAAAATTTCAAAGTACCTTTTGTAAAACGAAAAAGTACCAAAAAGGCCCCTTTTATGGGTTCTGACTTAATCCGGGCTCTACATAATTAATATCATGTTTCTAGGTTTAATGTTATATAAAATTTAAAAAGTACCTTTTGTAGAACGAAAAAGTACTAAAAAGCTAACCTTTTTGTAGTTTCTACCTAGTCAAGGCCCCACATGCTAAATTTCATGTTTTTAGGTTCAATATTATAGAAAAATCAAAAATTACCTTTTGTAGAACGAAAAAGTACCAAAAAATACTCTTTTATGGGTTCTCGCCGAATCTGGGCTCTACATACTTAATTTCATGTTTCTAAGTTCAATATTATAGAAAAATTAAAAAGTATCTTTTATAGGTTCAACAGTATCGAAAATTCAAAAAGTACCTTTTGAAAAACGAAAAAGTACCCTTTTATGGCTTCTAACTTAAAGCAAGCTCCACATACATAATTTCATGTTTCTAGCCAATAACAACACACTAGTGGTGCTCTAGTTCTGCCTTGTTTTTAAAAACAAGAGTACAAGAACAAAATTTACCGTATGGTTATTTATTTTGTTTTTGCTTTTTGCAATTTCTGTTTGAGCATGAATAAAAAATCTCAATTTTCTACCTATAATGAATGTGTCGTATGTTTTTCTCTTATGAAAGTGTCGTATGAATGAGATGTTTGCTGTGTTGTATGATGATGGATGAAAGGTATCATATACAAATGATACCATTGAATTTTCCTTCCTTGTCTATATATGTTCAGAGTATACTCTGTTCATATCAGAGTAAGAACAATGCCCTCGGCTTATTTGATGGATTCGTACTTCGGTCCACCGGTTACGTCTCTATATGGTCGGAAAATTATATTATAGAAATTACAAACGGAGTGACAAACAAATATACACAAGTGTCATTTAAATAATTTTATGACAAGCTATCAAGCTTTTAAAATATTTCGAACATAAATTCGTATTTTCAAAGAACAGTCAAACGTCAAGACTTTTAGATTATTTTAGAAGATTTAATTTTTTCCAAAATGATTTGGTAATAATTTTCAAATTGAATATTCCATTGTCATTAGTAAATTTATATGTTATATGTAAATTTAGAATAAATATCCTAAAGTTCACTAAATTTTAAAACAATTTTTCTTACTTTAGCTAACAAATTATAATCCACACGAGTTTCTTTTGTTGTGAAAATAATTATAATTTTCTATACATGAAAAGATTTTATAAAAATTTTACTTTAAGATAATGCACATAAATAATATTATTAATAATATTATGCTTAAGTTCGATTAAATTTACGAAAATCGTACTTTCGTAAAATTAGAAAAGTGGTTGATTAAATAATATTTAGTATTATACAAGAAATTTTCGTAAAAACTACTAAAAAGGTAGTTACAAAATTTTTTTCGTAAAGTTGAGTAAAATCATAGAATATTTTCAGTGTACGAAATATTATAAAGTCTTTAAAATAATAAATATTTTTATTGAGTAGTGTAATTAGCGATCATTCTTTAAATACCAATTAGTTAAACAAGATAAAAATAGACCAAGATGTTACAATAGGAAGTTGATTGTGAAATATCAGTTTTTATATGTATAATAAGCATGACTGTTTAATATAAAAATAAAAATATATCTAAAATAAGTGTTTGTTTGAAACTAAATATATGTGTTGTATGAAAGTAAAGTATAAAAATGGATTTGCAAATAAAGTTGAATACTTACCCATTTTTTAATGTTTAAAATGGTTAAAGCCAAGGTTTTTCGTATTTAAAAATTTTTAAACATTGTAAAAAATATTTGTATATATAATAAATTTTTAATGTATATAATAAGATAATAAAGATATAATGAATTAATAAACATTTTTGGGGAGAAATATATAGAGATTATTAATGTCGTTTTTATATTTATATATTTTTTTAATATTTTATCATTATATTATAGTTACAACTTGGTTGATTTATAAAGTTTATTCTTGTAAGACTACGTCGTTTTAACATACTTTGTACATGTCTTTTTCGATATTTATTTAATAATAAATTATTGTTGTGTAAAAATAACATATAACAATTTGTAAAAAATTCAAATAAATAAATTAGTTAATCTTTTCTCTTCTTTTTTCTTTCTTTTTCGTAAGAATTCCTGTTTTGTTGATTTAAGTTTGATATATTTGATTAGATTTTGTTTCGTAAATTGAAAAAAAAAAATGCAGAGAAAGTAGAGAATAAAAATATGAAGCAATTGATAAAGAAGAAAGAATTCATTTAACAATTTTTTGTCATCAAAAGTTAAAGTTATTTTAACTAAAAATTTAAAATAAAATGATTATATAAGGAAAATCAAAAACTAAAAACAAAAGCTACATAAATAAATACACAAATTATAATGCTAGGTTTATTTTCTTTTCTTTTGTAATAAAAAAAACAACAAAAAATATGAAAACAGAAAAACTAATTTTTAATGTGGCCTATAAAACCTAAGATTTACTAGATGCTCTTGTAAAAAAATTGCTTTAAGCTTACCTTTCTTTTTTCCGTTTCTTCGACTTCTTCTTTTTA
Organism: Lucilia cuprina; assembly: GCF_022045245.1. Taxonomy (NCBI): domain Eukaryota; kingdom Metazoa; phylum Arthropoda; class Insecta; order Diptera; family Calliphoridae; genus Lucilia; species Lucilia cuprina. Next base: position 70,972,679 of record NC_060953.1, on the reverse strand, counting down.
TCTTTTTTTCGTTCTGGGCTTGCAGAACTAAAAAGTAAAAAAAATCAAAATTAATTTATAGTTTAGGACGTAAATTTTCATTCATTGAAGACTTACCTCTCACGCATTCTTTTCTTTTTTTTCTTTTTATTTATATGATCATCATTATCACCACCACCCATGCCACCTGAAGAAATATCACGCTCAATAGACGGTGTACGCACTAATGCATAACGCTTAGATGATTCTTTTTCATTTGCCGCCGAAGCGGCAGCTTGTTCACGTTGAGCGTCCAGTTCTTTTTGTAAAGCCAAACTTTTGGCTAAATCTTCTTTTGCTTTACGATCTGAATCAAAACTAGAACCCTCAACAAAATATTCAGATATATTAAAGGCTTCACGTAATTTCGCGTTTTTCTCTAGTTGAGCTTCAGCTATTTGATGGGTATCCCGAACTCTGTAAACAAAAACAAAGAATGTATTATATACAATTGGGTATAGATCGAAATGCTTATTTCTCTCGGTTAAATTTTTATTACATTACATTTTATCTTAACGTGAAATGGAGTTATCTAAAATATCATTCAATTTTGAAAACGCGTTTATATAATTTTTTTCAAAAATTTTTTTTAGTTTTGAAAAATTTTTCTTTACTTTTGAAAAACTAGACTTTAGCCTAATTTTTTTTACCATATAAACGTATTTCCAAACTTAGGGCGGGTTTCTTACTCATCAATTAAACCAGGCTTAACTTGCTATTAGATTAAACTCGGAACAAATTTAATCGATAATTGTGTTTTTCAGTTTTAGATTTAAGCTCAGTTAACTTTGTTAGTATTGCCAAGTTTTCACTCAAAAACATAAACAATGAACAGCTGTTTTTTGCAAACAATACTTTTGTAAAATAGAAAAAATGAAAAAATGTTAAATAAACATTTAAAACAATAATTAATGAAACAAAACAAATCAGAAAATTGCAATTTACTTAAAATATGATTTTGTTCTTCCGAAATCATTGTAATATTGCTTTTGTTAATTGTGTTTTCTCACTTATAACTTGTGTTTAATTGGCCAATTACACTCAGTTAAACTAATATAATAAGTAACTTTACTGATAACTGAAAAACACGAAACATATATTAAACTAGGTTTAACCAAAGAATGAATATTATCTTTATCAGAAAAACTCGCCCTTCGGCATCAATGTGTGGGCTTAAACAACTCAATAATATTTTACATACTTCTATTTCACGGTAAAATACAACACAATTTCACTCTTATATATTCAATAATATCGTTTTAGATTTAAATAGTGAATAATATAATGTACCTAAGCTAGCTTAAGGTAATCTCGAAACAAAAAGAGTGCTTAAGAAAATACAAAAAACGTTCAGGTGGCATTCAGAACAATTTAGTCACATTTGCACATTTATGCGCCACGAGTAATAAAAAAACAATATATAATATCTTATCTAAATAAATTATTATTTTTTTTTTTTGCTTCTCAAACAGGCAACTGATTTCGTACGGAATGTACAGCCAACATCGCTCTTTGCTTAAGCAAATCAAATTTGACGAAACAATCTCAGGTAAATACATAATAGTTTGTCACATAAGTTTTATACACATGTATTCGCACAGTTCAGCTAGTGTATGCATATTATATTAAGGCCTTAACGGCTTTATTCATAATAAAAAACGAATTGTTATCTTTGGTATTTTGCATTTCGATTCGAAACTCAGTCACTAAAATAACAACATACAAAACGTAGTTACGATCGTAATGCAGTAAGTATTATGAAATAAAATGGAATTGCTTCTTTTCGATCGTTGCGTAACAGAATGCGGAAACGTAATCAAAATACAGAAATAAAAATATTTTTGTACAATAAAATGCGGATGTACACTGTAAGAGTAAAAGGGGTCACAAAAAATCGCTTTGCCTATTAATTATATAGATTATGTTACGTACGTCAATGCAAGCCTCACCATTATATTGGCGGTGGCATTATACTTTTATACTGATGTTTGTAACACCCAAAAATATTGATTAGAATCACTTTCTGAGTTGTTTAGCTATGTCCGTCTGTGTATCCATGTAAAGCTTGTGCGCACGCTACAGGTCGCAATTCTCAAGATAATTTGATGAAATTTGGCAAAAATTCTTGAAACGCTGGTTGAAATTGGTCCATTATTTTCTTAGCTTCCATACAACCTTACCGTGTTAAATATTCTATAGAAGTTTAAAAGATACTGTCGATTTTTGTAATGACCGGGCCTAGTTTGACCTTAGCCCCCATATAAACTTCCTTAAGAAAATGACTTATAATAACTGAAAACACTATTAAATTTTACATAACTAACTTTGAAGTAGACCTGATTGCCTATACCAAAATATTTAAGGATAGGATAAATTTACCCTTACCCCCAAATGAACCCTTTTTTAAAAAATCTCTATTATTGAAGGAAACTATCAAATCATCAACTTCAGATGTACTTGATATATCCGCAAAACTTTGTTGAAGTGTATTGTTGCCAGATTTGACGATTTATCGTCCTTTTTACGATTTTCATTGTCAAAAATAGCCTTTTGACGATTTTGCCCCTAAATTTGACGATTTTCTTAAAAAGAAATTTTTATAAAAATTTTTCATATGTTTTATTTATTTATTTCATCAAAATGTAATATAAAAGCCACAATAGGCCAATTATAACTATATTTCAAAAGCAATATCCTAAATATGACAATATCCTACTAATGACAATGTCCTAAATGTGATTTTCTTAAAAAGAAATTAAAATATCAACAATTTCTTTCTCTCACACATAAAATCAAAACTTTCTCTACAAAAGTTTCTCAGTGTGAACCAGGTCTAACTGAATGCGTAAACGTAATCCAAATGCAAAATAGAGGTGATTAACATTTATTAATTTTAAACGTAAAATATTTCAAATATGCGTCGATTTTTTAAGTAATAGACAAAATTATAGTAAAACATATGAAAAATTTTTATTAAAATTTCTTTTTAAGAAAATCACATTTAGGACATTGTCATTATTAGGATATATTACAAAAGCAATATCCTAAATATGACAATATAATACAATAATATGCAAAAATCAAAAGTTTCTTAGTGTGAACTAGGTCTTACGCAACGATCTATAAAAGGTATTCCGACAAAAAACTGAATCGTAATAAAAAGAAGCAATTCCATTTCGTTTCAATGCTTTAGGAACGTGTGTATTCTGCGTTACGATCGTGCCTACGTTTTTGTAAGTTGTTGTTTATGTGGCGGATAGTCGAATTGAAATGCAGAATACCAATGTTGCCAAACGGAGAAAATTTCGATTCGAATTGAAATGCAGAATAAGGGAAAATAAAAAAAATTCTAATCGGGAAAACCAAATTATTTAAATACATACATGTTTTTATAGTGCGTCGTGTGGTATTATGGACAAGTTATTTTCACGTTTCAACAGTTAAATCATTTTGTCCCATTTTTGGCTAAAAACTAAAAAAGTCTTAAAAAAATATTTTAGATATATTTTGCTTAAAATGTATGTGTATTGACAGAAAAATATTCCAATTTACATAGTTATGAAATTTAAGTTTTTACAGAAGTTTAAAATATGAAATAATTATTTTATACCTTTATTTATATTTCAAATTTATCGAAAATATAAGTATCCAACTTTAAATTTTTATTCTTCAATATTTAACGATATTTGCTAAATTTTGAAATATTTAAAGAAAAAACACCTTACAACAAAATGACAGTTTTCCCGAAAATCGAAAAAAATGCAAATGCAAAATGGAATAAAATCCCACTTTTTCCGACAGACCGATTCTTAAGGTTTCATACTGGGAAGAGGTCTTTTTTAAAAGCTTATATGAAGTTGGTGATCCTAAAGATTTAAGAAGTTATACCAAACATTAATGTTTTACATCTCCAAATTCTTTCTGGGTCAGCTTTTTGAACCACAGCACATTGTAACCATAAAATCTGATTATACATGATTTAATTTAATTAAAAGAATATTCTAATACACTAATTTACTGAAAATCAAATTACAATGTTTACAAGAACTATATATAATGGATTTTGAAATATATTTGTTAAATTATACAGATAATAACTGAAATCAATTGAAATTAATAAAAATAAAAATATCGATTAATAGAAGTATCGATAGTTGAACTAAAGTATAAAAAAATAGTATAAAAACCAAATATGTTTTTGATCTGTAACAAATAGTTTGACGATTTCCAAAATTCTATTGACGATTTTCACGAAATTTGCCGATTTTGCACCCAAATCATCTGACAACTATGATCACGAGCATTCCATAAACCCATTTTTAATATATTATTTTTCATTGTGATAGAAATTTGAATGCGAGGCTAGTTATTACCTTAAATTGATCCGAACGGGACTTGCATTTGCTCAGATTACTTATGAGTTCAACAGTCAGTTGGACACTCCGGCGACATGGCCTTATAAGAGCTTTTGCAGTTTGCACATTTAATTGCATCTGATTTACATTCAGAGGTTTTGTGGTTTCTAGCACAGTTTGTACAGTAGGTTTAAACGTTGCGCCTGTTAGAACCGTGGTCAAACATTTGGCAGTTTTAACATTGGGTTAATTTAAAACGGTTTGGTTTTTGATACTCCCATCTGATCTTAATATAATTTATTGAGGAGTAATTTTGTCTTAGCTCTTTTAGTGAGATAGACTTTCTTTCAAAATAAACTACAAAAATTACTATTTTACCCCTATTTACCATGTCTCTGGTGACGATTTTAACATCGTTACAAAAATTACTATTTTACCCCTATTTACCATGTCTCTGGTGACGATTTTAACATCAGTACATTTAAAGCCTTTAGCCAAAAGATATTTTTTAATTACAACTGGGTCGCATTTGTCTAAACCAGACGTCGGCGCTAGTATTGTTCTGAATACGAAGATTTTCGGCAGTTTACATGTATACAGCACGATCGCATACGAACAAAGTAGGTTGATGTCGCTTTGTTTCAGAAATTGCAAACGCAATTTGGAAAAACAAAAAACTCTAAAAACAAGAGCATAATTTACAAAAACAACATACTAATTTATTAAATTAAATTAATAATTAAATTAAAATAAGATCATTCTTATTTGATACTTTTTTGTACATTTTAATTTGAAATGCTCTTTATATGTGAAGAAATTATCATTCTTATGTCCATTAATAATATTTCGTTTATAAATATTCCCAATTTATAGTAGTGTAATTTAATCTTCAAAATTGAAAATAGCCAAATATTTTTTTCAGTACACTTTCATTGAAAAAAAAAAACAATAGTGTGTGTAGAGGTGATTTTTTTTAATCTGCCTCTCTATACGCCAGTATATGTCTAAACCCAAAAGCACAGCTTTGAATGGTTTTTTAGTAACATAAGTGAAATTTTCTTTTAATGCTTTACCGACTTTATCAATTCGTGTACTTGCTCTCTTTTACACGTCAATAAAGGTGGTAATTTTTTTCTTAACTTCATCGTTAACAGTTTCATCATCATTATCTATTGTTTGAAAATCAAAAAAAAATGTGATTGCCAATTTTCCGAGAAGATGTTGGTTTATTAGTTTTGCTCATTTTGTTGTGCCTCAAATAGGCAAAAACATTTTCATCACAACGCGCTCTTTTTGTAATTTTGTATTAATTTGTTATTGCATGAAACAATGCAAACGTAAATGTTTAATTTAAAAGAAGAAAACACTTTGTAGATTTATAATCAGACTTTATACATCAAGTGCAAGTTCAAGAGTGAGATTAGTCCGAGGTCTATAGAATTCAAACGAGTGATTAATTTCGACGAAGAATTGTTTTTGTATATTTGTTGACTATAAACTGATTTTTTTATGAATGGCATGAACCATTAATAAAACTTTTCTATGAATTTTTATCGCTTTACTGGAATTTTTAAGCCGGTTATGTTTGTAAAGTAATTTTCTTAAAGGAGTCATATATAGAGGATATGGTCATATGCTTTTAGGTAAAAAAACAGAATTCTGCAAAGTTTTATCTCGCCAATGACACACTAATATTAAAATCGTACGTATGTATGTTTCACCTAAAAGTTGACCAGTTCATTATCAGCTAAACCCATGCATTTGGCATGTTATATACTGTGTAGATAGTGCAAATAACACAATTTAAGTAAATTTAAAAGTGACAATGATAATTTTTATCATGAAAAATCGAGTTGTAACAAAATTTGTAATAAAATACAACTCTGTAATGTATATTTCTGAAATACAATTGTAAATTTCTAAAACATAATTAGAATAAACATAAGTACGGCGAATTCATTTGATGAACAATTTTTGTAAAATGTTTATATTTTATTAAAAAATAAAGACAAAGGTATTAAAATTTGTGAGAAAAATATATTCTGAAATGAATAATTTGACATTTTAATATAAAACAATATTGTGTAATATGTTAACCATATAGTAGAAAAAATATTTTTCTTAAATAACATATTTATATACATACCAATTATGCCATTATTTAAATAAAAATGATATTTGTTTACGAGATGCTAGGTTATTTTCAGATTTTTTACATAAATAATTGAAAATATTAACGAAGTTTTTCTCCATTTAACGGACATTTTTAAATGTAAAAATGTAAACAATAACAAACTTTGGCAGCTACGTAAACCAGGCAAATTAAGAAAAAAAATTATCAGCTGATTGAATAACACCACCTTATATGAATTAGGATTGCACTTAACTAACACACCGAAGTTCCTGGTTCATATTCTCGTATTAAAAATAAAACAACGTACTAAAAAACTTATTTGTAAGCAAAATATACTTCTTTAACTCCCTATTCGTAAGCGAGCATAGAAGTACTTGCCTCTAATGACATCACCGTGTTAAAATAATGAGTTAAAATACTAAAAAAGAAGAAGTGAAAAAAACTTTTATTAGCATTTTAACTCATTACTTTTCATGTATTAGCATTTTAATTCATTACTTTTCAATGTAAGTTTTTCCTGGGACATTTATTGTTGAATAAAATTGTAAATATTTAAGTCAAATTTTAAAGTGGACTAGGGTCAAATGAGGCCCAATAATTATAAAATTCATGAGGGTCATGAATAGGCAAGTATAGATCTTGGTTTTACAGCTTTTTATCGAGATACAAGTACATTAAACATAATTATGAACTTAAATGCACTATTCGGCGGGTTCAGTTGTACGGGAGATAGGTGAAATAATGCACCGATCTTAGCTATTTTCAATATGCTTCGTCCCTGGACTACAGAAGATCATATAACAAATTTCATTGAATTTGCCAATACTATTATATACCCACTTGAAGTGCTCTTTCAGAATATATGAAACTGTTAATAAAAGAGTTTTATTTTTTCGTCATAAAATACCACACATAGTGTATATGTAATTTAATGTCAAATAGGTCAGGCAGCTACGTGTTAAAAAAATATATAATACATGGTATGAGAATGCCTATACTCTCTTCTATATTCTGGTGAAATTTTTCAATGGCGACTCGTGTAGTTCAGGAGTTATTAACCAAAACGTAATTTAAAGCAATTTTTTATACGAAATCGTATGAAAAATTAAATAAAATAAAAAGCGCGATATTTTTGGGGTAATGGGACTCCGATCAGAAAGACATTGATTTGAGGAACAATTTCAAACCTTAATATATGTTACAAATTTCATTAAAATCGGAAATGGTAAATCCGAAAATTGCTATTTTCTGTTCGTTTTGATTCTCCATATTATAGAAAAAGAATTTTATTTTATGACGGATTCAATATCAGTTTATATGGTCAATTTAATTGTACCTTATAAACCACTGTTCCGATTTAAATGTATTGAACAAGAAAATTATTAAGGTCGATAAGTCCTTACAGAAACAATCCCATATTCCATATTGAATTGGGCCATTTTAAGCCATTTAGGCCATTGGATGAATTTGAAGTTTAATAAGGGCGTTGACTTTTTTGTTATTTTTTCAGGACCAGCAAACAAATACTATTAAGTATAAAATTATTTATTTTGTTTATACCAAAAATTTTAGTTTGTATGTTTTTATGATACAAAAATAAGTTTTCATATATTGTGTTTTTTTACTAACGTGTAAAATTATACAAGTTCATTTTAACTTCGATAGAAGTCCTAAAAATTGAAATATAATAAGTTAGAGTGCTATATTCGGCTGTGCCGAATCCTAAATACCCTGTACCAGTTACTTTTATGTTATTACTTTTCTAATTGATCAAATATTTGTAAAAATAAATTTCAGAATTTTGTATCATATCATAAATATTGTGAATCTAAGTGATTTTCTGGACCTAGTATGAGAGCTATGACCAAATATGTACCGGTCGTAATACAATTTTATAGTGAATTTATGTATATAAGAGCAATATTTTTGCTAAATGTATGGATATAAATATGAGTTATGTGCGTTTTTTCTGATTTTCGGAAGGGAGCCTTGTATTTTTGTTTTTCTTAAAGAGACCTTGTATGGGAGCTTTGATCAATTATGGACTGATCGAAAAACATTTCACAATATTATTTCTCTGTATATGAGCAACACTTGTGCCAAACTTTATATGGATATCTTAATTTTGTAATGAGTTATGTGCGTTTAAGTTATTTTCGGGAGGGGATCATGTATGGAAGCTATGACCAGTTATGGACCGATGAAAAAACATTTTTTAGTAATATTTTTGTGTATATGAGCAATACTTGCACGAAATTTTATATGGATATCTTAATTTAGTAATGAATTATATGCGTTTAAGTGATTTTTGGGAGGTGACCTCGTATGGGAGTTATGACCAATTATGGACCGATCCAAAAAAAACTTTCATGGTTATATTTCTGTATATAAGAGCAATACTTGTACCAAATTTTATATCGATATCTTAATTTAGTAATAAATTATGCGCGTTTAAGTAATTTTCCGTGAGGGGACCGACCCAAAGAAACTTTCATGGTTATATTTCTGTATATTAGAGCAATACTTGTACCAAATTTTATATGGATATCTTTATTTAGTAATGTGTTATGTGCGTTTATGTGATTTTCGAGAGGGGACCTTGTATGGGAGCTATGGCCAAATATGGACCGATCAAAAACAGTCTTTCGCAGTAATATTTCTGTGCATATGAGCAATACTTGTACCAAATTTTATATGGATATCTTAATTTAATAATGAGTTATGCTCGATTAAGTGATTTTCGGGAGGGGACCTTATATGGGAGCTATGACCAATTATGGACCCATCCAAAAAAAAATTCCTCTAAATGAATTCTATTGACATAAGATTTTAATTTCTAAAATTTTGTGGAGATAGCGACATTACGACGGAATTTATTAACAAAAAACCAAATTCCCGGAAATATATACTTTTGTATGGGAGGTATATGAAATTGTGAACCGATTCTGGCGATTTTCCGTATAAATCAAGCACTTCTGTGGAAATGAACGTGTGATGATTTTCATGGAATTATATTGCATAGTTTTCGAAAAAATTGTGTAAAAATTGCGCTATTTTTTCGAGGTTGTTCCAAATTTTGATTAATAACTTTTCCCGATGTGAACCGATTTTGCTCATTTTAAATACCAAATAACTTAGGAAAACGAAGAATATTTTGTGTGAATTTGGTTAAATTCTATTGCTTTGTTTTATCGCGAGCGTGTTTTTAACAGACGGACATAGCTAAATCGACTCAGAATTTGATAAGGACCCAGAATATACTTTGTTGGGTCTCAGATGAATATTTCTTGATGTTACACACGGAATGACAAAGTTATAGAGGGTATATATAACTTTGAAAGTCATTCGATGGTGGTGGGGGGTATAAAAATACATATATCAATGTCTTTATGTCAAATTATAAAAAATATTTTAAAATTAAAAAAAATTAAAATATTTTATTAAAAACTAGCTGACCCGACAGACGTTTCCTGTCCATATTAGAAAAAATGTTTGTGTTCGATTTGTGAATTTATGAGAAGCTGTTTGAATTATGAAAAAATAGTAAAAAGAGACAAACAACGTACTTTTAAATGATAATTTTTATTTATGTAAGTTTGGTAAGTATGTACAATATATTGTGTTATATTTACATTTTGATTGAAAGATCGATGTTCAGGAACCAATTAAAATAAAGAAATATTTTTTCTGTTGCTTTGCAGTGATATCGTAGTTTCCTTCATTGCAATGCTTTATGATACACGACATTTTTAGTTTTGTTGAATGGCGCGTAAATAAATAATGCTGATGGTGTTCCGACACGGGAACAGGCGACATACAATTGACCATGCGAGAAGCATGGATTTTCAAGGTTAATGCCGCAAACACGCAATGACAACCCGACGATTTAATAAAAGTGGGCGAATAAGTGGGAGTATCAGTGGGCGTGGACAATTTTTCTTTCTGTAAGTAACTTTTGTAAACTATTGAGAACATTTAAAAAAAAGACGAATCCGTCCAAATCGAAAAAAGTGGGCGTGGTCAATTATTCTTTCAGTAAAACTTTAAATTTGATTACTACGAACATGTTTTAAAAAATTTTTGCAAATCGGTGCAGCCGTTTTCCGATTTTAGATAAATCGAAAAAAGTGGGCGTGGTAAATTTTTCTTTCAGTAAAAACTTAAATTAGATTACTGCGATCATTTAAATAAAAGATTAGCCATATCGGTGCAGCCGTTTTCCGATTTTAGATAAATTGAAAAAAGTGGGCGTGGTCAATTTTCTTTCCGTAAAAACCTAGGTTGGACTATGACGAACATTTCAGTAAAAAAATTGTCCAAATCGGTCTAGACGTTCTCAACTGATACGACAATTGATTTTTATTTATATAGATAAGTTGTAAAATTTTTAAAATTTGTTAACTATAGACAAAGAAGATAAAGAAATGTGTATTGAATTATCACAAAACTCGTCTGTGTGGAGAGGATATGTTATTGTTTTAAACAATGTCATAGTCCAATTTCTTATTATTCTTTGACTATAGACAATCAATCGCCAGGTAAAATATTTTCAAATTTTTGTAATGAGTATAGGTTATGTAGTTATATCATACTAAACATCTGCATGGGTATACTTGTTCTTAAATTCACAGTACTGCATAGTATCAAAATACACGTACACTATTGTGAAAATATTAAACAAGCATGTGCAGGATGTTTAGGTTTAAACAAATGAGTTATAATCACACACAACTTGCTTAACTTAGAAACGGAATATTACCCGACTCGCTCGTTGAGAGTTGTGTAGTGTTTGATATAATTAGGCAAAAACATCTTAATGACAGCAAAAGCATCTAGAAATCTACGAGTGATCAGTGTGATCAGTTCGAACTTTTACGTACAAACAGCCTTTATGCTTTATAACCATAATACTTCGCTACACAACACGATCGTAAACGAACCTCTTAACAAGGGCGTAAAAAATACAAAAATTTTGTTTAGTTGCTTCAAGCATTCAACAGAGCATGTTGATGTCGTTTTTTTTTTAATTACAATTTATTACAAATTATGAAATTTATTACTAATTATGGAATACATATGAGTGAAAAATTTTTTAAATATTTTATAGCCATTGATTTTTTGCTTTTTGTCGATTAAAAGTAAACTCTAAATTATACTAATTGCAGTTTATTCTTGTAACAATGCGTTTAGTTTAAATAAACAAATATTTATAAAATCACTCATAAGTTGTCTTGAAACATTTCGAAACAGATCATACATTATTCCGATTTGTTTTTCACTCTTAACTCTATTGTCTCTGTTTGTTTTGTTTGCTTTTACACATGTATTTTAGTGTGTAGATGATCAACTGCTTTTTAAACTGCTCTATAGAAAGTATTCATAAAATAAACGAGTGTCTTGTAAGTGATTTTTTACGCACTCGTGCAGATGTCTATTTCATACATTCCTATTTAATGAGTGGCCATTTTCAATTAAATTATTTATTCTTTTTAAAAGGATCTGTAGCCAATTGTAGAATGATAATATATCTTATTAATGGAGCATTGGGTAAGACAATAGACTAATAAACATAAATAATAACTGTAAAGCCTATTTTAAATCCGAAAAAATTTGATAATTTCATATATTTTCTTTAATATAACAGAATACAAAAAAGCTATTAATCATATCTTGTTATACCCAAGGTAATAACCATGTTTTATGGATCGGACCTTATTTTATCTCTAGCAACAAATTAAGACGTATCCATGTTCTAAATTGTTCAATTCGTATTCATACCACTAATTGAGCCTAATTTAATATAAAAATCTTATTATTTTGGACAATAACCAAATATATATTTAAACCGCTAATGTTCATTCAACCTCTTCTTTTGTATCTAACAAAATTTTAATCTCTATAGCTTTTTTAGTTTTTAATAGGTCACAATCACTTAATTAACACTAAATTTATCTAAGAAATTGAACCGCACAAAAGGATATTTTAAAACACGTTCTAATTTACAAAGAAATACTTTAAGAAAAAATCATAGTTTATGTTAAAGTGTCCAAAATATAAAAACATAAATTTTATTGTTGGTTCTAAAATATTGCAGCAAAACTATTGTCAAAAAATTGAAATCCTCCGACCAAAAATAGAACTATTGTATGGTAGTTCAGAGTAAGAGGGGGTTACACATTTTGATCATTCAGAATTTTTTTTATATGAGTGTAACTTTTTGCCAATTTCCTTAATGTATCAAAAAATAAGCTTATACATCTATCAAAAAATATTTTTTAACTCAAGAATAATTTGTCAATATTTGGCACTTCATTTCCCCTCTTTTTCAAATTGGACGTTTTTTTAACATTTGTGTCTGGCCTAGTATCCAATAGTACTAACCTTGGTGCAAATTTAATCCAAATCGATTTTTAGAGTTTGGTCACTTGACACGAAATTGTCAATAAGTAAATACTATAGTAACGCAAATATAAATATGTTTAATATGTTGTACCTTTTATGTTTCACGATATATTCTTCTAGTTGAGCATTGTTAAATAGTGTCTCCAAAAGCAAAGTTGGTGTTTGACTTTTTAAGAATTCAAGAATTTTTGGAATATTATTTTCAATTATTGCTAAATGGGTTGTACCGGATGCAGTAGCAGTGTGGTTGGCAGTAGAACATGTAAATGCATTTTTATTATCATTGCAAATTGCAGGTCCTTTTGTTTTTAGGAATGTATTGTTATTATAAAATTTACTTTCTGTATCCTGACAAGAACATATGTAATATTGTGGTTGTGAAAGAGCACGCGTCGGTGATTTGTTAATTTTAGGGTTGCTGTTGTTATTTGAAACTGTTGTTTTGAAAGGCATGCTCCGTTTTAATTTCTGGACTGCATTTGGTTTTCTCTGAGTATTATACTTTGAAAAAGCTTTTAAAGTCTTTTGAGATTTTTTTTTATTTGTTGTATTTTTTAAAGGTTTAAATTTCTTGGCAACTTCACCGTAAAGTATATCGCTTTCAGTGTATTTGTTGAAAGTAGAAGATGTAGAAAACAAAGTTTGTTTCAATTTTGCTTCCTTTTCTCCCAAACGATTATCATGCTGAAAATATTGTTTAGTTTTTGCTATCGTTTTGTGTTTTAAGACTTCTGTGGTTGTTGAGGTGGACAAAGCCTCATTTCTATGTGACTTCTTACGTCTTTTACGTCGCTTTTTAGGCTTTGCAGAGACATGAAAATTGTGAGTTATGACGGATTGAAATTTTTGTTGTATAGACGATGACAACATAGTTATACTTTTTAGTTATTTATTGAAGTTATATTTTTAATTATATATTTTTTAAGATGACGTTGAGTTTTTAAATTATTAAAAAAATGTATTTAGTGATTTGTTACTTTATACATAACATACGAATAATTATATGTGTGTATATTGTTAGTTTTCTTAATGTCCTTTTTAGTTCTTTATTGAATCTATTTTTTAATTATATTTGTTTATATTTCATAAATTTGTTATATTTTTAATTTCATAATTTGTTAAGGTATATTTTTTTAATTACATTGTTAGGAAGACGTTGAATTCTTTTTTCTTTGTCCTATAGTAATTTTATTTTTAAGTATTTTAAATACTTCTTTTGGAAGACATTGGATTAATTATATATCTTATGTATTACATTAAATTAGTAATTATTAATATTTTAATGTTTTTGTTTTTTGTTTTTTTCTTTTGTTATACCCTTGAAAACAGTTGTTATAAAATGCTATTGATTTTGCATATATTTGGTTTTTTATATGTTAATGATAAGTTGCTTTTTTATCTTAAAACTTTATTTAAAATCTTACTCTTCATTAAAAATATGTATAATGATCTGGTACAGTTTTATTACATCACGAATTATTATTATTTTTTTTTCTTTCATCAATGTTTATTTTTTAATCTAATATTTATTTTATAAAATATTTTTTAACTTTTACTTCTAAATTTTTTTGTCTTATAGTAATTTTATTTTTAAGTATTTTAAATACTTCTTTTGGAAGACATTGGATTAATTATATATTTTATGTATTACATTAAATTAGTGACCATTAATATTTTAATGTTTATTTTTGTTATACCTTTGAATACAGTGTTATAAAATGCTATCGATTTTGCGTAAATTTGGTTTTTTATATGTTAATGATAAGATGCATTTTTTATCTTATTACTTTATTAAAAATCTTATTCTTCATTAAAAATATGTATAATGATCTGGTACAGTTTAATTACTTTCACGAATTATTTTTTTCATCAATGTTTATTTTTTAATTTAATATTTATTTTTTAAGATATTTGTTAATTTTTACCAGTTGGCAAACCGATATTCGAAAAATGTTATGCTGTTATAATATTATTATTATTATTATTATTTGTTATAAAAATGTATTTAGTGATTTATTTCTAATTAGATTTTTTACTTTATACATAATTTACGAAAAATTAAATATAAATATATTGTAATTTTTCCTAAAGTACTTTTTAGATCTTAACTTAAGTTTTTTAATTATATTCTTCTTTATTATTTATTATTTATTTTTTATTATATTTAGTTTATTTGTTATATTTTTTTAGATTACATTGTTAGGAAGACGTTGGATTATTAAATTTATTTTTAAGTATTTTAAATACTTTTTTGGAAGACTTTGGATTATTTATATATATTATGTATTACACTGAATTAGTGATTATTAATATTATATTTATTTTTTATATGTTATTTTACATGTATTAATGATAAGTAGAATTTTTTATCTTAATTTTTACCAATTTGCAAATCATTAATATTATTGTTATCAGTTATTTATTACACCATAGTTTATTAAGTAATTTTTGATGCAAAATTTAAAATACTTTTTAATTTTTAATTTGTCATAGCACTGAACTTCGCGTGAAGAATAAGGATTGTTTTATCAAAAAACGATATTACATTATTTTTAAAATTAGTTTTAGTTTATATTCCATTAGAGAACATTTGCAATTTTTTTTTGATTATTAATAATTTTAAAAGACTTGTATACAGATTTGTCACATAAGTTATAAGAGTTAAATTTTGCATTTAAAATATTTTCTTTTTTGCCATTATAAGCATAATTCTTAGTCCCACCAAATACTATAATCCATTTTACATATTTGTTGTTGTTTTCTTATCATATTTAATTCAAGGGTTGTTTGAAATGGGCGAACGTACAAAAAATAAGTAAAAATTATATATTGTATTCACCGTCACATTGAAGCAATTAAAATGGTGTTATTTATTTTTTAGAATACATATATATATTCTAAATAAAAATTTGTATTAATGGTTTGAACAATTTATTTTTTATTTAACACATTTTTAATACACAAATATTTTTCAATAGTAATGATTTAGCCCCGTCAGCAACGACTGTAGTAGGTTAATTATTGATTTATATATATTTTTATATATTTATATACATATATATATTTTTTTATTTTTTATATTAATTTTCTTATAGTATTTATTCCTCTGTTAATTATTCTTATAATTTTATATAAAGTATTATTATTTTTTCACGTATTTTAATCTTAAGCTTTTGGAAGACATGTTATAACTGCGGAAAAAAATTATGTCTATACATCAAATATAAAATTTTCTCTAAACTCACCATACTTTCTTGTTCTCAATTGTGTGTTTAAAGGATGTAGCAACTTGCAAAATACATTTTCGAGAGATGTCTTCTTGTACATCGTGGTTGTTTTATTTCAATAAGTTACTTAAAAGTAATTCGTATCCTGTCTAGTCAATTATACAACACTCTCTGAGAGCAGTTTTTGTCGTAAAGCTTAGATGACTTGTTTAACGGGAACAATGTTCAATTTTATTATTATTATTTCAAATCAATATTTATAGAATTTACATAACGAGCGAGTAAAAAATAAATATAGTTTTAATGTATTTTCCTACCTATTAATATTTTAAAGGCTGTACAAAAAGTATCAAGTTTATTTGCAAAATTCTTTAACAGGGTCTAGCCTTATGGGCATATTGATTATTAAAATGATTTAAAGTAATATTGTATCTTTTAACATTTACACGCCGTACAAAAGGAATCAAGTTTAGGTGCAAAATTCTTAAACAGTACTATCTGTTTAAGAATATTGATTATTTCAGTGAAAACTATTTGAA
The DNA here is from genome assembly GCF_022045245.1 of Lucilia cuprina. NCBI lineage: Eukaryota > Metazoa > Arthropoda > Insecta > Diptera > Calliphoridae > Lucilia > Lucilia cuprina. Next base: position 70,956,004 of record NC_060953.1, on the reverse strand, counting down.
ACGCAATTAATCATTTTTAACATTTAAAAAGTTTAAATTATGTAATAAAAAATATTAAGTAAATAAAATCTAAGACAAATTTTCTTAAATAACTATTATTTCTTTAAAAAATATAAGATAATGCCAAACTCTGTTTTTTATTGAACTTAAAAAATCTTTGTGAAATAGACAACTAATACTCACGCTATTCTACCAAATTCATCTTTTGGCAAGTCCGTTTTTCCTTGTCCCATTAATTTTTGCCTGTATGAATCAACTTTGGCCTTGATTTCATCCGATGATAAGCTATAAAACACAAAATATTATAACATTCAACTTGGTGTTAACAAAAGACATTTTTTTAAATTATAAACTTCTATTCAACGTACTTTTAAACAACAAAAATTTTATAAATATATTTATTGCTTAATAATTTAACTGTGTTTTTTATACTATTGGTATTAAAATTTATTTGTTATAGATTACAATTCGATTCTATTTCTTAATTTTAAAACTAGCAATATTTAATAAAATATTTTCTGGTATATTTCTTTTAAACAATGTTCTTCGTTCAACGTTTCTATCGATTATGAGGTGTGTTGACTATTTTATGTATTATAGTGTTGTATATGTATATAGTGCAACGGAAAGCACAATATATACAAAGAGAGACCAGTCACAACTAATATTGCACTATTCCAACCCTTAGGAGAAATAATGTTTGTTTAAAATTTGTTTTTTTTTTAATGGTGGAGGGGGAGAAAAACAGAAATTTGTTTTCAAATAAAGTAAGTGAAAGAGAACAGATATTTTTTAGGGTTGTTATATTAAAAAATAAATAAAATGCCAGGAAGGGGGATAAAAATAAGAAATCTTACAATTTTAATGAGAAATAAATAATATACCGCGTTATTGGCCCCAAATTTGACGTACATATATTCACGTATAATATAAAACTTTACCAAATTAGTCTAAAGATTCGTTCCACAGACAAAAATATGATAGATTAAATTAAAATTTAATATTTTACATTTACTGAAAGCTTACAAAATTCCCTTCTTTAAAAATTGCCTATCTTCTCCTGAAATACAAAGGACGTAACAAACAAAACTTTTAAAACGCATATATCATAACATTTGTTGTCTAAAACATGGACTTTATCGACGTGCAATTCAAAACAACAAATAAGTTATTTACACAACCCAGAAAGTCGTTAAATACATGATATTAAACAGTATGTGACGATACACTTATGTACAAATACCCAAATATGTAATATTTATAAAAGGTATCAACACAGTTCCAAAAATACTACCCATACCCTCTTTTCTGCTCCACCAAGATTTTATGAAAATAAAACAAAATATTTGCAAATTTAATGAAACGTAAATCTCTCTGTATTTATTTATTTATTTATTTATTTATTTATTTATTTATTTATTTATTTATTTATTTATTTATTTATTTATTTATTTATTTATTTATTTATTTATTTATTTATGTTTTACCCCGTAACGCCAATATCACGTAGTGCTTATGTTATATAATAGTATTTGCATATATTATCAAAACAAGTGTAAACCATAAATCGAACTTGAAAACCCTCTATGTCCATTGGCCAAATTTATGTACTTTGTTTAATAAATCAAAGAATCAAAAATAAATTTACAAAAATTAGTGGTTTCGTCTTTTTCATCAAATGTTTGATAGGTCTGAAAGTAGCTTAAGTCCTATAGAATATTTATTAAATATCATGTATTTCCCATTTCTTCATCTGTTTTTCTTTTCAATATTATTTTGCACAAACTCAACACTTCATTGTAAAATAAATAAATAAATTAATAAATTTAAAATAAAGAACTGACACCAGAGTAGATCTCAATACAGTTATTTATATGTGACATTAATAGTCATACAGACTATTAAGAGTAAATTTTATAATGGCCTCCAAAACATCAGGAAACTCCCTGAAGCCACCAAACAAAAGCTGTATTTCGTCGGCATAAATGGATGGTGTTACTAAGTTCGAATCAAAACATACAGTGCAGTCATTCATGTATAAAAGAAACAGAATAGGTTCAATAATAGAACCCTGTGGGACTCCAGATGTAATATTGACAATGTCCGAATAGATTTCTTGTACAATAACATATTGAGACCTTCCTTGTAAGTAAGATTAAATAAGTCTACAAGCCATTACAGAGAACCTAAACTTTTCTCTTAACTTACGAATAAGAACTGAATGATCTAGACGGCCAAAAGCTTTAGGAAGGTTTTTTTTTAAGTAATCTCTGATAGTTTTAGTTATACCTATAAGCATGCCAGTAGTATTGTGTCCTGTTTTGTATGCGTACTGAATATCACTAATGAGATTGTGCTGAGAAATATAATCAAGAACTTGGATTTTTAAAACGTGTTCCATGACTTTAGAAATAGCGGATAAAATGCTTATTGGCCTAAATTCAGTAAATTTAATTGGAAACCCATCAGTTCCAATGGAATTTGATTTAGCTTTGGATAGGGCGTATATAGGTTTAAATGAAAATCCGTCAGTATGTCCACACAAGGACATACAGTAACATTATTATTTACAACAAAAGACCGATTCAAAGTGTTTATATCAATTTCTGAAAAGTTAGATACATTTCTGTTGCAATTCTGATACAATTCGGACAGAAGAGAGTTTAAAATATTTAGTTTATAATTTACAGAATTATTATTGTAAAATGAGGAAAAGTTTAATTGATCCATATGACTTCTAATGATATTGATGACAGTCAGATATGGAAATTTTACATTGACCACCAACAAGAAAGATTCAATCAAAGAGGTTGTATTATGGGGAATATCCCAGTGGGTAGGCAAAGAGTTGTGTTTACAAGATAATCCTAAACTTCTTCTTCTAACGCATTAAGGTCTCCAGTGGGAAGATAAATAGTACCTATTAAAATAGATGTGTTCTGACTCTTAACTTCAATTAAAATAGCTTCACACAAATTATACGCATTGGACGAGAAGACATGTCTACACTTTATCCTATTCGACACTAAGAGACCAACCCTGCCACCCCTGGTAGGGTCGATCATTTCTATATAATGCATATCCTGGTACATGTAATGATTCATTAGGCATGTCAGGTTTGAGTCATGTTTCAGAAAGACCCATTACATGTACATTGGAATTAGTTAATAAATCTCATAGTTCATCTATTTTAGCATACTGTGATAAAGGATTAATGCTTTGACAATTTACATGGCAAATGTTTATATGATTATCACAATGGGTAAAAATTCTGTACCGAACGAAATTTTGAGTTCGGTCGGACTCTAGTATATATTAAAACTAATGAGATTTTGTTTTTAAATATAGCCTATTAATTATTTAGAAGTGTTGAGATATATATATGTTATTTGCCATATAGTTGCTGTATGATATATTGATTGGTTCTGTGAGTTCTTCCAATTGTCTTATATTTCTTCAGAAATGTTCAATTGATAGGTGTTTTATAGCTTCATGTTTCTTTCTGATTTGTATTACCAATGTCCTTTACAGTCTGGAGTGTTATTTGCCATATAGTTGGTGTATGACATATTGGGTGGTTCTGCGTGTTCATTTTTGGGATTTTTATGACTTCTACACATTTTTTCTTTATTTTAACCAGTTTTGCTTCTTTGAATTACATTTGATTGATTGCAAATTATGTAGGAATTTATTTATGATCAATGCAGTGCAATTTAATTGTGCTACTGTTATTTTATATAGTATATTATATTTTTAAATAATTTAGTTGTAATTTTATTTTTATATAATTATGTATTTTGTGTTGGAAGAATTATTGCAAAGTCGATATTTGTAACCGCTTATGGCCTTACAAAGATATGGTGAATGTATTGTTTAATTGCTCCTTTTAATGAGTGAAATTTTTAACAACGTTAGAATGTCAATTTTATACATTTTTGTAGAAAGATTCTAACGAGTAAACTGTTAATGGGACTTAAATATTGTTTACCACCAAATTAAGTTGGTTCGTTTTGCACGGTCTTAGGATATTGATGTTGGCTACGACAAGCACTACATGCAATTTACCTTTAACATTCTACGAAGTAATCTTTTGGGTTTTACATAAGAAGAGATCTAGGTCTCATAAAAATCGAAACTTTAATTTGTTTTATTATCATAAAAACTTAAGTTGGTTCGTTTTGCACGGTCTTAAGATATTGATGTTGGCTACGACAAGCACTACATGCAATTTACCTTTAACATTCTACGAGGTAATCTTTCGGGTTTTACAGAAGAAGAGATCTACGTCTCATAAAAATCGAAACTTTATTTTGTTTTATTATCATAAAAACTTAGGGAAAAAAGGAGCATTCCGGCACCCCTGAATTAATATTGTACTTATTTGATAAGATCCCATCTATATCTCTTTTGCATGAAAATCCAAGCCCTTACTATCATTGAAGGTTGGGTACACTTCTACTAAAAAAAAGTTGTGTATATGATGACAAAACTTTTAATATAATTTTTTTCAAAGGAAGTAAAACTTGTAAATTTTCGTTGTTTAAATTGCAGTGAAGTATTGATAAAGATAAAATAACTACGCAGTTTTATCTCATTTTACGCTCGATAGTTTTCACTTATTTTGAAATTAAGAACAAAATTGCAAAACCATTCTGAAGAATGTTATCTTTGTATAACCAACTTTTAAAGGCTACTCGAAAACTTTGCACCGTTCAATGTGTACATTTTTTATTTGTATTCTACTTACCCTTGTTTTTCTAAAATTTCTTCAAACTCCAAACATTTCACCTCAATTTTTCTTTTGCGGTCATGATCCAAAATATCCTTGTTGGGTGGACGATTTAAAGTAGCATCCAATTTTTTTATATCTTCCTCGGAACGATAGTTTGAATTCTCCTTTTTGCCAGGTCGTACAAAAGCCCAATTACGCTGTACGTGACCATTAGTGCCCGAACCACGTGGAGTGGTTAATCCTATTCCATTATACATAGTAAGAGCAATTTGTGAAAAAAAGTTTCTGCATATGTACCATTAATCATCCAGGGCCAAATAATGGATCTTTAGGTCTTGGATTTAAAGATATAAATCTGCAAGAAACAAAAATTATTATTTATTATTGAACATTGAATATTTATACATATTTAACTTACTTGCCTTATTTATTGCTGTATTATTAACATTAAATAATATTTATCCACTTTTAAAGAAATGTATGTTCTATAAAATACGGCCACCAAAAATTTCTGCACGCACTCGTCAGAGAAAAATATTACCAGTCAGGGATGGATAATGCACAGATAACAAAAAATTACCACTTTATTTTGAGGGAAAAAATAAAGCATATGTAAAATTTGTATTATTTTATTTTAAGTGCCATTAATAACTACGGCTTTGTCCTTAAGTGGTATTTCCTCTTTTGTAATAAAATCATCAATATATATATTTCAATAAAATTTGTTTATGAGAATAGTTCATAAACAAATTTTATTGAAATATATATATTAATACAATCAGCAATTAATTTCTTTCCAATTTACCAGGCCTGTAAATTTGTATTATTTTATTTTTGTATTATTTTATTTTAAGTGCCATTAATAACTACGGCTTTGTCCTTAAGTGGTATTTCCTCTTTTGTAATAAAATCATCAACAACTATTCTCATAAACAAATTTTATTGAAATATATATATTAATACACAATCAGCAATTAATTTCTTTCCAATTTACCAGGCCTGTTAACAATCCTTCAGCGCAGGGTGCACTTATAAGGTGAAGTCAATTCTACAAAAACAACAAAAGTAGATACATCTGTCAAAAAATTTACATGTTGCCACCGTGTTTTTTTTTTAATTTACCATACAAAAAAACAATCCCACATGCCCAAAAATCTCTTCACGTAATGTAAATATGTATTATAAGATAAAATTTATTATAAATTATACATGAATTTCAAAATAAGGGTAAGCCCCCTTATTCACAAACAAAATTTGTATTTTATAAACTTTATTTTGTATGAAAATTTTGTTTTATAAACCTTTAATAAAATAAAAATGTTGTTTGTGAATAAGGGGGTTAGAATATTACTTATTATTACTTAATAAAAAAAGTAAAGAAATTATCAATTAAAATAACAAAAAAGCAAAAATACAAATTATATACATATTCCTTTTTATTAGTCAATATTGGGAACTTATAATACCGTGTAGGTCTCTACTATTGTCGTATAAGAAATATATAATGATCTCTATAGAAATGTGATCAAACCATTACCATGGAAAGTTGTCAAAAATTAAGATATACGTATATGATAAAATCGAGTTTTAATAATTTTATATACAATTGTGGGATGTTTGTACTCTCAATTGATTAGTAAAAAGTTCCCTATAATTAATAAAATAGATGAATATTTAAAACAAATAGTTTGTGCAGTTTTTTAGTATTTCGCACAAATTTACTATGGATTAAAATGAATATAAAATTTATTTATTAATTTTTTGTCGTAAAAATATAATGAATCCCTAGATAGATGTACATATTTTTTCGGATTGTGGCAACTCTAAATGGTGTACTTTGACAGTTGTATCTATATCAAATAAAAAAATTAATGATCAGCTGTTGAATTGACTTCACCTTATAAGTGCACCAGAGTGCTTCAGCGGTAGAAAGGCGAATTCAGATAAGGTGGGGGCAGTTCTGCAACAACAACACCAATTCGAATTCAGATAAGGTGGTGGCAGTTCTGCAACAACATTTTCAATGTATTTTGGTTTTGCTTTTGGTTTTCGTAAATGTCAAAAACCATAAGTACGGCGAAATCATTTGATGAAAAATTTTTGTAAAATGTTTATATTATATTAAAAAATAAAGATAAAGATATTAAAATTTGTGAGGAAAGTATAATCTGAATTGAATAATGTTTGTTTCCATCGAAAAATTCTATTCCGGCAGCTTAATTTGCTAAATTTAAGTAAGTGCCTTAAGTTAAGTAAAACTTAATTTTTTGTGAAAAATAAACATAAAAAAGCACATATTCATGAAAATATTATATTACGAATTAATTTGTTGTTGCGAATGGATAATTCTACTCCGGCGGAGTAATTTTCAATATTTGGCCATAATGTAGCAGCCGCCGGACGGGTAAATACCTCATATGGGTCTTGTTATATAAAGCGTTTCGGAACAGACTTTTTTTAGTTAATCTCTTTATCTACATAGTGTATATATAAAACAATATTGTTTAATTTGTTAACATTTAATAGATTTCAAAATAAAGCCATAACGTAGAAGTCAGTTGCCGCCAGCCGGATAAATACTTCATATGCGTTTCTTAATATTAAGAAGAGATTTTTTAATTAATCTCGTTATCTACACAATTTTAATACAAAATATAAAACAATATTGTGTAATATGTTAACATTTAATAGAAAAAATATTTTTCTTAAATAACATATTTGTATACATACCAATTAGTCCATTATTTAAATAAAATGATAATTATTTACGAGAGGCTTGGTATTTTCACATTTTTTACATAAATAATTCAAAATATTAACGAAGTTTTTCTCTGTTTAACGGACATTTTTAAAGATAAAAATGTAAACAGTAACAAACTTTGACAGCGAGGAAAACCAGGCGAATTAAGAAAAAAATTATCAGCTGATTGATTAACACCACCTTATATGCATTCGCCTTGGGTGAAGTCATTTCATTTTGCGGCGAATTAATGAAATTTTTTATATATGTAGTTTGACAGCGTCGGGTTTGAAAGATAATTTTTTTATATGGAGTTTGACAGCTTCAGGCTAAATTTCCGTGAACAAAAAAACAATCAGCTGTTGAAATGACTTCACCTTATTAGTTTCGCCATGAGTCAGTTGTTCAAGTGATGCTACTTTATTAATTTACTTTGTTTTGTATTGTTGTAGCCAAGATATATTAATTATAATGTATTGTCGTCGTCCTTTTTTATACCCTTCACCTTCGTGAGAAGGGTATATATAAGTTTGTCATTCCGTTTGTAATTTCTATAATATAATTTTCCGACCCTATAAAGTATATATATTCTTGATCCTTATAGATAACGGAGTCGATTAAGCCATGTCCGTCTGTCTGTTGAAATCAGTTTTTAGAGGACCCCAGATATCGGCGAGATCCGAATCTTCAATAATTCTATTAGACATGCTTTCGAGAAGATCGCTATTTAAAATCAGCAAAATCTGTCGGTAAATAACGGAGATATGAGCAAAAATCCAAGACAACCTCTGAAAATTTCATCAAAAAATTGTTAAAAAAGCAACAAAAACACTGTACATAGAAAAAGATGTACACGTGTGTGTAGATGTATTTGGTTTTATTCAGCTGTGTATTTTTTGTATGTTTGGAATCCAAGCAAAAAAAATATGATTTGCATTTTTTGTTAAAATAAAATAATTTGATTATTAATTGGCATTTGATTGCCAACTCAAAAACCCGCTCTGAGAATTTATATTATGGTTTAAGTTTAAATAAATAGTTTACTAATTATATGCATTTTATCACAGCCAAACATCTTACATACAGTACTTTTCGCTTATAGTCACAACCCTTAATTGCACACAAATTGATGACTGTATCGCTAAAGTGATTATAAACAAAATTTTTGTATATGCCACAATGTGCTTATAAAGAAAATCGTATATATTCATTTTTTGTGAATATAAAAAAAATAAAAATTCATGTTTATTAAAGAAATAAATATTATTTTCATAAATTCATTACATTAAAAAAATATTGCTTATATTATTTAAAAAAATCAGTAATTTTAGCCTGTTTCAGCTTGAGGATGTTGGTTACAGATGTATCTTCTATTTTTTCGAATAAAAAATTTGAATCTATATCTTGCTCTAAGCAAAAATGTCGCAAAATATCTACAGCATTTAAAATTTCTTTAATAGAAAATCGTTTTTCTTCAACAAAAACTTCATCATTTGGATCTAAATCAGTTTCTATTGCATTATTTTCTGCGATTATTGAGTCTAAAATTTCTTCATCGGTTATAGCTCCATGGCAAATTAAGTTATCATCACAATGTAAATATTCCGGAGAAAGATTTTCGATTTCGGTAACATCATCACCATATTCATAATGTTCGATAGTTGCTTCATTTGTTATATAAAAACCAGCCTACAAAAAAATTAATTTATCATGAAAAATATTTAAAAAAATGCATATATGTATGTACATATACTACATACCTTTTTAAAACAATTGGCAATTGTCTCTGGCGTAATTAACCACCATCCCCGTTTTATAAAAATTAAGGCGTCATATATTGTAATTGTTTTAAGATACTCGGCAACAGTTAAACCCTTTTCTATCGCACATAATTGCTAGTTAATTTACGATAAATTTTTTTTGTCGTAGAAGTGGTTTGCGACTTTGAAAACTAATTTTTTAGAAAAAAATTTTTCGTGTGTGACAATATCGTGAAGTTTTTTCATATAACTTGACTTTTAATAACCACGGATAGATGGCATATATGTGAAAAGTGCTTATATAAACAATGGACTATAAAGTAATCTTTTTGTATGAAATTGATCGATAGAGACATTTAAATCTAATAAAATTGACAATATAACTAATGTGACTATAACAGTGATGACTATAAACGAAAACTACTGTACATATGTACATATATGTATATTATAAAAGGTAAACCATAAATAGTAGAAATTATTTTATTTTTATAATTTATATTTTGATGGTAAAACAATTTTCCTGAAATGGGAAATTAATAAAAACAAGCGTCTTTTGCAAAGATATCCAGTATATTTTTTATTGCGTGTCATAGGATGTTTATTAAATTATTATTTACATTAAATTATTATTTGTATGTCCTTGATTAATTATTAACAGCAAGCGATTTTTTAAATAATCCTCAGAGAACCTTCCAATCAAAATATTGACAAATTACATGTAAGTATGTATATCATATACATATTTCATAAATATGACAAGATTAAAAATACATATGTACGTAAATTCTTTTGGTTAATTTCGATCTGAGAACCTCAATCAAAAGTAAGTAAAGTTCGTTAAATAAATAGAATGTTATTGGATGGTGGTTTTCCTGCAGTTTATGTTAAATGGATTTATAAATTCTTGGCAGAGCGTGTTCTGAAACTGGGTGATGACCAGGTTGTTGTTTCTGATGGTCTACCACAGGGCAGTTGCCTTTTTGTTTAACCTGTATACGGCTTCCTTGCACAATGCTGAAGATGAATCAACGAAAATTTTTCAATTTGCTGATGATTTTCTTATACTAACGTTTGATAAGGACTTTGATGTCGCGGTTAACAAGGTGAATTTCAAGATTCGTGAATTTTCTCGGAGATGTCTTAATTTGAATCTCTCCTTCAATCTTGATAAAACAAAGACTATATACATTGCCAAAGGCAGTCGTAAAGAGGTAGTTATCTCTCTGAACAACACTCGTATTGAGCAAGTTAAAAAACTTAAATTTCTTGGGCGTACGATCAATATGTCGTCGACAGTTGGTGATCATTATGAAAGAGTTTTATCTGAGGCAAGGAATAGTACCAATCTTATTAAATCATTGTCGACTGTAAAAGGTGATTTACAACCTAAAGTGTCTATAAATTTCTTCAAGAGTTTTGTCAGATCCAAAATTGAGTATTCGAGAACTACAACGGCTCACTCGCCTACTTCGATTAATCGGAAGATAATTACCTTTCAAAATTCCGTTTTGCGCAGATGTTTGGGGTTGACTAGATCCACTCCAGTTCATACAATATATGCTTTATCTGGTGATCTTCCTGTAAAATTCGAAATTTCTCACTGCAAGGGAAATCATTAATCAGAAATTTTTTAATTATTCCACATATTGTAATTTGAACACTGATGTTTCGGTGAAATCGAGCTATGGTTATATTTTCAATCAATTTGCTCACATTTTTGATCGCATAAACGTTAACTGCTCTTTTGTTAGAAGCGGTCAACTACGGATTCTTACTAACATCTTACCTGATAAGAAATCTAATCTTTCGAGGGAACAGATAATGTCGACGTACATGGAGAAAATATATAATTATAAGCTAAATGATTTTAATATTTATGCTACTGATGCCTCTCTGGCTGAAAATGCTGCTGGCTGTGCTATTATTGATGTCTCCAATGATGCTGAATCGATTCTGATTTGAATTGTTGTCAATAAATATATTTGTTTTCCTTTAATTTAAAAATTAATAAAACTCACATTCGATTCAGATGCTGTTTTGTTTACATTCTATTTTTTTAAATAAATTCTTGGAATATATACAATACATACTTAGTATTAATCAATATTAATATAATAAAAGAGGAAACAAGTAGGGTAGAAGGGGGACCATAGCCACTTTTTTTCTGAGACGGCCTAAAATTAAAACCACAATACATATTCTTACTTTTGTCTTTGTTTGGATGCTTAGATGTGTTGGCTTTAGTTTTATTCCTTTTGTACTTTCCTAATTCATATTAATTTACATATTTTTTTAAACTTTTCCGTTTTATAATTTTTTGCTGTTTTATACTTATCACATAAAGTACAATAAACAAGATATTTATTGTTTATTTCACATAACTTACCCAAAAAAGAAATAATTACTGTTTTTTTATTTTAACGAAATTTTGTTCTACATCACAAGCATTACATATATTTGGCGAATGTGCCCCAGGGAAACATTAAGTTAAAATTTTTCGGGCTTCCAATTATGTTATCGAAAAAAAAAAAAAAATAGTATGCCTTATGGTTCACTATTATTGACATTATATCATTAACCAATATATTTTTTCTATCACAAAAACTAAAAACAAAAAATACACACAATGACATATTTTCACAGCCCTTTGATAGACAATAAATCAGGTCTGTCTTCCATCATAAGTAAAGTTAACTTTCCAAACTTTAAGGTATTTTACTTTAAGTGTATTTTAAACATATTAGTTTTATAAATTTTTTCCCGACTACATTATTATTACACCAAAAGCAAAACAACAACAACGCTAATCGAAAACAAAATACTCAAGGCATCTATTCCAACAGACATCATCTAAACATACATAACGAAAAACTCAGAAAAACCAAAACAAAATAAACAACGCAATAAAATCAACATACATCCAAATATACGAACAGAATTCACAAAAACAAAATTCACAACTCAATGACGCCAACAGCATCCAAACATACAAAACAAAATACACAGCTGAATAAAACTAAATATACAGTGTTGTTGTTGTTGTTTATTTAACAAAGCAATAACAAAATATGACATTTTTTGATGAAATTTTCAGAGGTTATCTCATACCTCCTTTATTTACCCACCGATTTTGCTGATTTTAAATAGCAATCTTCTCGAAAGCATGTCTAACAGAATTATTGAAGATTCGGATATCGCCGATATCTGGGGTCCTCTAAAAACTGATTTCAACAGACAGACGGACATGGCTTAATCGACTCCGCTGTCTATAAGGATCCAGAATATATATACTTTATAGGGTCGGAAAATTATATTTTAGAAATTACAAACGGAATGACAAACTTATATATACCCTTCTCACGAAGGTGAAGGGTATAATTAAAAGTTGACATATTTAACATTAAAATACTATTGTAGGAATAAGTAAACAACTTTAAACGGCTTCCATTTCCATAATTTTTAAACCAAGTCCGATATAAGTTAATTAAATTTTTTTTTATTTTAAATTTTGTCTCTCTCTTAATTGGTTTAGGAGTTACATATAAGCATTTAACGATTTTTTTCAAACGCTATCTGGAATTATTATATTCAAATTAATACTACTGTTCTATACATAAATTATTTTTTTGACTTTAGTCACCTGACACGTGCTTTTTTAGTTATTAACACCACCCCACACAAAATTACATTGATATTGTGTTGCTTATTTTGTATTCGAAAGTGCTTTCAAACTTAAACACATCCTGGCTTACTTTACACAGGGTATGGCCGCCTAACTAGCTGATATACTTGGTGTGTGATTTAGAATATACTTGTATGTTGAAAAGTATCTATTCCTACATTCTTTCCGATATACCTAGTAAGTAAAATTGTTTCTACAGCATCTTTTTGGCTGGAACACAAGTGCACAAAGTGTACAGAGATATCACTTTTGACATTTGAAAAAGTCTAAAATAAGCTTTTGTTTGATTTTGAAATTGTTTGGTGAGAAGAAGTATATATAATACAGCTAAAAAATCATTGAATTCGTTTTGTGCGAAAGAGAGCGAAATAGCTTTTTGCTCGTGACATCTCCGTATACCCTGTGGTTGCTGATCAGCATTTGTCGAAGTAAGATCTGTACGTATCTTTTTTAAAATCCACACAGAAATACAACAAAATTTTTAGATTGCCAAATTTATGTAGGTGAATGAGAGAGCACAGCTGATAGTTTTTTTATATATGAACTTTAATGTACGCTGTCTGTCAAAATTCATAATATCAATTTGCAGTCATTTTAGTAGAAGTTTTATTTTGGGTTACATTTTGTTCTCTGCTGCTTTACCAATACAAATGAATGTGCAACAGTATGTGTATGGGAAACACTGCTGTAAAACAATGTCGCAGTCCTTTGCCTGTAACTTACTAAGAAAAACACAAATTTTAAAATTTACAGTTCATACATATCGTCAAAGAACTGTTTCTTTATAAAATTTATAAATACATGTATTATTACACACCAACTATAAACACACTTATGCTGCTTTTTGACTTGTGGAAATAATTAATTTGTTATTATGTGCCACTGAACGCTAAGAAGTCAAACGCTGTTAAAAAGTACCTAAGTCTACTGTTAGTCGGTACCTTACTCTTAGAATGTATTAGTAGAATTCTCATGCCAACATAGTTGCAAAAAATTTAATTTAAAAATATTAAAAACAAATTATTACATTAAAATTTATATTTTAAAAGATTTCTTTAAATATTTTGCAAGATAATTTATTTATAAACATTATATATGAATGTTAAGGTAGAATTAGTAGAAAAGTACGTTCTCAATTTTACATGCCTTGAATTGACATAAAAAAGAAATTTAAAGATGTAAAGAAAAACATCAAAAAAGAATTATTGAACATTAAAAAAAATAAAATTGAATAATTTGAATCAAAAATATTGTAAAAGAAATAAAAATCAAAAACAGGATACAAGAAGTGTGGAATGCTGTTTGCGTGTGCCGTTCAAGAATCATTTCATTAAAGATTTTGAAGTTTTTCTTTTTTCAGTTCTTTTTTGTTTGACTTAACAAAGCAGAGAATTGACAACTCTCCCTACTGATTCTACTTTTCTATGGTTTTACCATGATAAAAATATGATATTTTTACCATGGTATCATACGAAAATATTTTATCTTTTGGATTTTCAAATTTTTCTTTTTATTTGTCAAAAATTTATGCAGCTCTATGAGCTAGTAAAATTTTATTCACCTCATATCTATCAAAAATTTACATTTCAAGCAGAATGCACTAAGTAAGGTGAAATCATCAAGGCAGCTGATTTTTATTTGTTTATTGTAAAAGTGCCTGGGTTTTGTCAAAAATAATTTATTTTTATTCTAACATAAAAATTAAATTTGTGTTTTCAAACGAAAAAAAATCAAATCAAAAATTCTGAATGAAAATGCTGATAAAACGGTTCCAAATGAAGAATATCAGATGAAGCACCAATAAGACGTTGTTCTGCTGCAAATAAAATTTAAATGCAACAACCGTGGTATATGTAATATTGTGAAATATACAAAAAATTTTTTTATCAATATTTATAATTTTTCAATTTTAGAAATTTCATTTTGACAAAAGCCATACTCTAAACAAACAAAAAATATTGTGTTTGTTGCGGTTGCTGCCTAAACGCTCTCAACTTACTTATTACATCATGTTTTAAAGTAAATTGTCACCGATTGGCACACACTCTCAGTTTTAATTTCAACAACAAAAATTAAATGTCAAAAAAATGTTTTTTAGTTTGTTAAAAATTAAATCATTTCGGACTATTAAATATATTTAAAGTGTGCAAAATAATAATAAAATATAATGTTAAGTGATAAAAATTATTTTCAAGTGCTTTAAGCCACGAATTTCGAGGCAAAGTTTTAAAGTTTGGAGAGAAAGATTCTTACATATGTATGTTTTGAAGTTACACAGAACTCGTCTGTGAGAAGAACGTAACTAGGGTTCTATAAATCGACTTTCGAATAATCGAACAATCGACTTTTTGTCGAAAAAAGTCGAAAAGTCGAAGTCGACTATTTTGTTCCAAAAAAGTCGATAACTCGACTATCGTCTATGAAAAAAGTCGAAAAGTCGACTTTGTAAATAAAAGTCGAAAAAGGTCGAAAAGTCGGAAAGTCGAAAAAAGTCGATAAGTCGAAAAGTCGGAAAAAGTTGAAAAGTCGGAAAAATCAAAAAGTTGAAAATTTTAAAAAAGTGGAAAAGAGGTCAAAACCTCTAAAATAGTCGGAAAAACTCGAAAAAAGAAAAAAAAATAGTCGAAAAAAGTCGAAAATTTTCAAAAAGTCGTAAAAAATTGAAAAGTCGGAAAAAGTCGAAAAGTCGAAAAAAGTCGGAAAAAGTCAAAAAAAGTCGAAAAGTCGAAAAAAGTCGAAAAGTCGAAAAAAGTCGAAAGGTCGACCATTTATAAAATACTAAAAGTCTAAAAGTCGACTTTCAAATAAATGAAAAAGTTCGAAAAGTCGAAAAATCGACTTTTCATAAAATGGAAAAAGTCGAAAGGTCGAAAAGTCGACTTTTAACTAAATGCAAAAAGTCGAAAAGTCGACTTTTCGTTTCAACTATAGAACCCTAAACGTAACCTTTTTTTAAATGACAGCGTTTCACTTCTTAGTGTTCAGTGTTAGACCTGGTTCACACTAGGAAACTTTTGATTTTTGTGTGTGGGAGAAAGATAAAGAAATATCAACCATTTCTTTCTCTCACACACAAAATCAAAAGTTTCCTAGTGTGAACCAGGTGTTATGTGCTTTCGAACATCAGGTAATTTAAGTGACATTTCAATAAATAACTTAATTTTTTATTCTTTTGGTTACAACGGCTTTGGCATTTCAGGCGACAATATATGTCATGGCTGTTTTCAATTTTGTTCTTAAAAACTTAAATGCAATAATCACCTTTAGTTTAACGCATAGAAGTATATTATAATTTTGGAACTGTAAAAAAGAGAGAGAAAAAAACAAACATCAGAATATTGTTGAAAAAAAAAATAATTCGAAAATAGTAAAACACATCAGAAATTAGTTATTTTCACGTGAGAATGGTCAATGAGATTCCTACTATAATATATCATCAATTAAACACTTTTAATCCTAATATATTAAAATTTTGTGATTATAAAACTCACCTTAAATGGATGGTATTTCCATGAAAATTTGATAGAACTTTTAAACTGCAAATAAAAATAAAGGCAATAAATTAGTACATTTTTTATCGTGTTTTCTAATTTTTAAATAATGAAATAAATCAGTAATAAAATTATTTTCATGTTGGAATGGTCAATGAGATTCCTACTATTAAATATCATCAATTAAACACTTTTAATCCTAATATATAAAACTTTTTTATTATAAAACTCACCTTAAATGGATGGTATTTTCATGAAAATTTGATAGAACTTTTAAACTGCAAAGAAGAAAGGCAATAAATTAGTAAATTTTTCAACGTGTTTTCTAATTTTTAAATAATGAAATAAATCAGTAATAAAATTATTTTCATGTTGGAATGGTCAATGAGATTCCTACTTAGAATATCATCATTAAAAATTGTAAGAATTTCAAAAATTTTGATTTAATTTATTCTGAAAATGCAAAATAACGATGAATCTTATTAAATTATTCCAAAATTCAGTTTTTTTTTTTAACCGAGTGCTACAAAACATTAGTCTTTCATATAAATTTATAAAATTTTAAATATGTGTATTATTTTTGGTATAAGATCGATTTTTTTTAAATTAAATTTCAATTTTGATTATAAACATGTTCACCTCTACTATCTGATTTTTAATATTTCATATGCCTTAATTTGTTTAAAGTTATTTAAAAATAGTGAAATATAATTGGACATTTAAGTTTTCTAAAAATATGAATTTTTTAATATTTCATATGCCTTAATTTGTTTAAAGTTATTTAAAAATAGTGAAATATAATTGGACATTTAAGTTTTCTAAAAATATGAAATTTTAATCTCTATTTTAAAGATTTCTTACAACTTTTGTTTATAATTTGCTTTAAATGATAAAATTGTTTTTTAAAAACTTACCTTTCAAAATGTCAGCTTAATTATTTAGTACATCTGAAATTTAAAGAATGAGAATGTTAAAAATATTAAATTTGATTGTATAATATGTATCAACATTGATACAAATTTTGAATTACCTTTGAATTTATTTCCATACTTCTTTTATTAATACGCTTAATATTGAAGTACCTGAAAAGAAAAAATGTTCCTACTATCCCTTTTAATCAGAATTTTGCAATAAGAGCGCCTAAATTTTTTCTTTTTTAAGTAAAAAAAGTTATTCATATGTACTTTGTTTTTAAGTTTTTGTTATTTTAGTTTACGTCTATATTTCTAGTAAAAAGAAACAAAGTAAAATATTTGAAGTTGACAATTTATATGATGCCAATCTTATTGGCAATATCCAACGCATCATAATCACGGGCCAAACGAACGTAAGCCTTTTTTTGACCATCGGGTCTGATCAAAATGTTAACTTTAGCTACTTTGATGTCATAGAGCTTGCGGACAGCAGCACGTACGTGATTCTTGTTTGCACGCAAGTGTGTCAAGAATACCAAAGTGTTGTTGTCTTCAATCTTCTTCATGGCAGCTTCAGTGGTTAATGGGTATTTGATGATATTGTAAGCGTCCATGCTATAAAAATATAAATATTTTTATTAAATTTTTTGCCATTTAAAAGTTTTGAGATATTTTGTCAATTTCTTAAAACACAAAGTCAGCAGATCTGTATACATATTAACCAAATGATACAAATAATATTGTTTACAAATACTTCATGAATCATGATTTTGATTTTTCTCTTTTTTATTCTAACAACTTATACTAATTAAACTTTTAAAATTGTGCAATTCTTACCGATTTCTGGTTGGTACAGATTTCCTTGGGTACTTGGGGTTGCGAGGCAACTTCAAGGTTTTAGGTCTACGGAAATGTACGTTTGTACGTACTTTACGTACACGGGTACCAAAAGCTCCCTTGATAATCTAAAAATATTTATGTTGTAAATAATACTCCAGCAATATTCCTTCCTCGTCCTTACCTTGGTTTGAGCCTTTTTAGCCTTTAGCAAAGCTACAGCTTTAGCCTTTGAGGTACCCTTTTGAACCTTTGAGCCAGGTTTGGTAGCAACCTTCTTGCCCTTAGCAGCAGCACGAGCCTTTGCAGACAGTTTGGCCAAGATAGATTGGGGCTTCTTGCCAGCCGCAGCCTTCTTTTTGGCATCCTTGGTTTTTGGCTTAGCCTTAGAGGCGACCTTCTTGCTAGGAGCGGCTTTCTTGGCTACTGGTTTTTTAGTGGCAGCTGCAACAGGTTTTTTAGCTGGAGCTGGTTTCTTGGCAGCAGAGGTGGGCTTTGCTGCAGTTTCCTTTTTGCCACCAGCGGCAGAAGTAGTAGCCGAAGCCTTCTTCTCTGGTTTCTTATCACCAGGCTTGGCAGCTATTTAATAAAAAGTATAACAAATATTTAATAAAAAATTCGTTGTATATCCACTATAACAAATAAGGTTAGATTTCAAAAGCACTGGAAAATGTATAAAATCTATTACTTAAGTTCATATTTTTATCATCTGCTAGAGACTTCCTATTTGTTGTCAAAAATTTTCATATTTTTTAGTTCTATTTCATATACATTCACTTTCAAATACGACCGCGTGTTTTTCATCGCAGCATGTTTGGTATTTTTAATATTTTTTCGTTAAATTTTGTTAAAATTGCACAATTAAACATGTTCATTCTTTTGCTATTCAGTTTGTTACACTTTTTCACTTTTATTAGAATATTTTTTATAATTTGTTCACAATATTTTGTCAAATAATTCTTACCGGATTTTTCGGTTGGCTTTTTAGGTGGCATTTCTACGAAAAAAAGAAATGAAAAGGAAAATTTTTTGTCTTTTTCAATCGGGCGGAAGTTCGTTGTTCGAAAACCATATCGAAAACATGGCGATGTTTAGGAAATGTTCTGAAAATTATTAAATATGTTCGTAATATTGTGTAATGTCTAAGGGTTGTATTTTAAGAAATATTTTTTATAAAGTACTATCCAAGGTATATTAATTATAAGGAATGTTAACACAGCAGCTGATTGTTTTTTGCTAATACACTTTTGTCTTTTTTATATGTAGTTTGATAGTGTGATGGCACTTTGAAGTCTAGGCATATTGTCTCAAACTCCATATATAAAAAATAAAATGAATTCGCTCCGTATTTCTGAATTCCACATTATAATTAATATATCTTGGTAAAGTACTTCTATAGTTAAATCAAAAAGTAGACTTTTCGACTTTTTTCATTTTTTTAAAAGTCGACTTTTCGATTTTTCGTCTATAAGTATTTAATAAATAGTCGACTTTTCGACTTTTTTGGTTTATCCGACTTTATCCGATTTTTTGAATTTTTCGACTATTTTTTACCTTTTTCGAGTTTTTCCGACTATTTTAGAGCTTTTGACTTTTTTCCGACTTTTTTCCACTTTATTCTTTCGACTTATCGTCGACTTTTCGACTTTTTTTTGACAAAAAGTCGATTATTCGAAAGTCGATTTATAGAACCCTAGTACTATCTATACCAAGGCTAGGGTTCTATAGTTGAAACGAAAAGTCGACTTTTCGACTTTTTGCATTTAGTTAAAAGTCGACTTTTCGACTTTTTGCATTTAGTTAAAAGTCGACTTTTCGACTTTTTGCATTTTATGAAAAGTCGACTTTTCGACTTTTACATTTTATGAAAAGTCGACTTTTCAACTTTTCGACTTTTTGCATTTAATTAATAGTCGACTTTTCGACTTTTTCCGACTTTTTGACTTTTTCCGACTTTTCGACTTTTTCCGACTTTTCGACTTTTTTTGACTTTTCGAATATTTTCGACTTTTCCGACTATTTTCGACTTTTCGACTTTTTCCGACTTTTCGACTTTTTCGACCTTTTTCGACTTTTCGACTTTTTCCGACTTTTCGACTTTTTCGACCTTTTTCGACTTTTCGACTTTTTCCGACTTTTCGACTTTTTCCGACTTTTTTCGACTTTTTCCGACTTTTCGACTTTTTTCGACTTTTTCCGACTTTTCGACTATTTTCGAATTTTTCCGACTTTTCGACTTTCTGACTTTTTCGACTTTCTGACTTTTTCGACTTTCTGACTTTTTTTTGACTATTTTCGACTTTTTCCGACCAGAGTTAAAAATTTATAAAGTTGCCAGAAGCGTAAATTTATAATGTTGCCATTATTATTATTATTATTATTATTATTATTATTATTATTTTTATTATTATTATTTTTATTATTATTATTATTATTATTATTATTAATAATAATACAAAATTTTATTTATATTTTTTCTATTTGTTGCAATTTTTCGAGTTTTTCAGACTTTTTTCCGACTTCTTCCGACTTTTCGACTATTTTCGATATTTTTCGACTTTTCGACTATTTGTAATATGATTTGATGTTTAAACTTTTAAAGATTAAAAACTTCAAAATATACCGTAATTACACAATTTCATTTTAATCACAAATTTCACATATACAAAATGAAACTAGTTTGACATTAACAAAATGAAAACAAAGTTACACATTTACAAACTGTACAACAACAAATCAATGCAATTAATACGTAGTTTCTGAAATAAAAGTTTCTATGTGTGGACATTTAGAAAACTTCAAAAGAGAATTAAGAAAAAGTTTCGCTACGAAAGTTTCCTAGTTTGGACCGGCACTATGTGTAGACATTAAGTCCTGGTTCACACTGGGAAACTTACGTTGAGAATCTTTTGAGTTTTGTGTGTGAGAGAAAGCGAAAGAAGTATCAACCTGAACCAGATCTAAGGAAACTTCAAAAGAGAATTAAGAAAAAGTTTCTCAACAAAAGTTTTATAGGCTAAAGGGCTTCGAAATGTCGATGTAATAATAGAAATCGACAAAAAAACATTTTTAGGTACCGAAACTTATATTTATGAAAAATGAAATTATAACCCTCTTACAAAAAATCCGTTTACAGTTAATACATCATTCCAAATGATTTCATTATGATAGAATTATGGTAGAATTATGGTAGAATTATGGTAGAATTAAAAAAATACTTTAAATTATAGAGAACTTAGTCCATAATTGACCCAATTCTACATTTTAGTCCCTATTCCGAAAATCGCTCTGATGCTATTATTAATCTAATGATCGAAGTGCTTTTTTACGACATATGATTTGTCGAATATAACTCTTACTTCTTACTTATTTTAATCATAATGAAATTACCGCTAAAATGGGAATAGTCTGCCTTTAGAGTTGCGTGATTTCATACACTCTAATAATTTTTTCAAAGTAAAAGCTGGAATATTTTCCAATCTCTTTGTGATCCCTTTAATGGATGTTGTTCTGGTTCTCATTATCCCTAACTGGACCTATCTGGAAACTATAACTATTACAGTTAGAATCTTAAAATTTTGCACGAAGAACTTTAACATCCATGTAAACATTTTGGGTAATAAATTGGGGGACTACCAATGAGGGGAGCGGAACCTCCCACATGAATTGAATACAAAAATTTGTTTATCTGGGAAACTAATGGAACTAAATTCTTAAAATTTAGCATAAAGAACTTTAATATTCAAAAATACTTTAAATTATAGAGAACTTGGTCCATAATTGACCCAATTCTACATTTAAGTCCCTTTTCCGAAAATCGCTCTGATGCTCTTATTAATCTAATGATCAAAGTCCATATATATATGTATATGTTCTATTCCGAAATTTGCTTTTTTACGTAGTTAGAATCATCAAAATCGTGTGGGTATAGCTAGTAAATAAATAAAATATCTTTGTTTTTACGTTATATATCATTTTCTTAATGTAAAATTTTTTATAAACTGTTTTTCTGCAAAATGTTTTATATGAAGGATAAGGATTTGTTTTTAATTTTTAAGAATTTTTTATCCATCCCTGCATAATTTCTCACACAACTTCTGTTGTTGCTCTGTTTTGTTGTTATAAAAAAATATATTTGCTTCCAAAATCCCACTTTCTGATCTCTCGGATTCCGTTTTTCTTTAAAATCGTTGAAAATTTAAAAACTAAACGTAGTTGAAAACTTAGCCGACTTACAGTCGATTTTAAGCCGCCAACGACATATTTAGTTTCAGTCGTCGCCGCCGTTAATATTTGTCGGCGCAGGGCTCTGCTTCACACTCGCTGCTCAGAAACACCATTTCACAATATTTGTTAGAAGAAAATAAGTAACTTTTTCCTTAAAGTGTTAAAATATATTTTAAAACATTAATATAGATTTAAATAAACTTAAATATTGGATTAGAATAGTTTTAAAGTAAATCCGTAAATTAAATTCCGTCTATTTATTTTAGATTAGAAATTTTAAGGTGTTTGAATATTACGGAATACGTGGGCAGAGAAAAAAAGTTAAATAACCATTCAATTACCAACAATATTGTACCCAGCTTTTTGGAAGCAAAAAAGTTCAAAATTAAAAATGGCATACAGATTGCTAAATTCAGCAAGGTCAATGGAAAGATGCTTGAGGCGTAGCTATATGTCTCAGAATGCGTTGGGAATAAAGGTAATATAACGAATGTAGCTATAAATTAGTAATTGATCATTATATTATATTACAGGTGCAACGTGGTGCAAGTGTCTTTGAACAAGTTCCTTTAGTACGTTATTTGTTGGAGCAAATTAGTTATTTCTGTAAAAAACCTCCAAAAGGCTTTGAAAAGTATTTTGAACAGGGTAAAAGTGGAGCTAAACCGACTGCCTCAAGAGCTGGAGAATCATCCGCAGCTGATAAACAAAGCAGTGGTGAAACTCCAGCTACAAAATCAACAGCCCCACCTCCCCAACAGGCAGCAAAAAATGATTGGAATTTTGGAATGTTTGCAAACACTAACAAACAGCAAGGTGGAGGTGGCAGAGGAGGACAAGGGCGTCCCTTAGGTGAGGGTGGTGAGGGAAACCGTGAGAAATGGCTAGTATTTGGTGCAGTAGGTGCAGTTGCGTTATTGGGAAGCTTTGCATTCTTTGAAATGGGTTATAAAGAAATTTCCTGGAAGGAATTTGTAACCAAGTAGGTTTTGACCAATTGTTTTTCTGCATTTTCCTAAATAAATTTGTTTTTCAGTTATTTAAACAAAGGCTTAGTCGAAAAACTAGAAGTAGTAAACAAGAAATGGGTGCGAGTTCGACTTATGCCGGGAAATTCACAGGACGCCGGTGGTGTCTTATGGTTCAACATTGGCAGTGTAGACTCGTTTGAAAGAAATTTGGAAAATGCTCAATCAGAGCAGGGTGTTGAGCCCTTAAATTACGTTCCGGTTATTTATCGCACTGAAGTAGAACCTTCAAGTTTAACCGGTCTTTTGCCCACACTATTAATAATTGGTTTCCTAGTTTATATGATGCGACGATCGGCAGATATGATGGGAGGTGGCAGAGGGCGCAAAGGCGGTGGTCTTTTCGGCGGCGTGATGCAATCAACTGCAAAATTGATAAATTCTAATGAAATTGGTGTTAGATTCAAGTGGGTATAATATCCTTGTTAAAATTTATTTGTCAACATTATATTAAAAAGCAATGAGTCTTAAGTGTAAAATTCACACTGTGAAGATAGTACAGTATTAGTAACAGAGTGTTACCCTCAAATACCATGTTTTCTCACTACGGAATTAGGTTTATTTTCTGCATGTAGAGATTTAAAAAAACTCTGAAATTTAAAACCTATAGACGAAATGGGTCTTCCTTGTACACTTTTCGTAAATTTCATTTAAATAGAATGAAAACAAAAAACACATTTTAACTCAAAAAGTAGGGGTTTTGACTCACATCTTATTAGCGACTGTAAAGCCGTTAAAGGGACTTGTATAAGCTGAAAACAAAATTAAAAAATATTTTAACTCAAAAATTAGAGGTTTTGACTCACATCTTATTAAGCGACTGTAAAGCCCTTAAAGGGAATTGTATAAGCTTTCGTTAAAGCAACATACATGATTTTAACATTAGCGTGTCATTGGCGAGCATGGGTTCGTATTTGGAATAATAGCACGTCATTAAAATGAGTGCTAATTACCAATGAACGAACATTCGATGATTCTCATGCATATTATGTTTGGTTCACTATATTTATTTTAAAATGCAACATGAAAAATCGTGTCCACCATACGATATTTTCTTGTCCAGCTCAGGCACAAGGCACTCGCCTTGTAATAATCACAATGGTTACATAGCAGGAAATTTTGACCAGTGACTTATATGTACTAAATGATGGTTGCTCAACTCATATTTTTATTTACGGAACCCTGACCCACGCCGAATCTACGTCGTCGATGTATACCTTTCTCCTCTAATTTTGCAAAACTTAATGGGATGTTTTGAACGAACTATTATTATTTAATTAGAAAACAACAAAAAGAGTACATTTTTGACATATTTTTCTTTTTAATATAAATATTCAGTTATAGTTGATACTTAACTACAAAAGAAAAGACGTATTTGGAGTTCAAAAAAGTGATATTTTCATGATTTTTTTAGGATGTATTCAATTTAAAATACATGGCTAAATTCTAATAAATTATTATAAAAAATTACTCCAAATTCATTCATATATATTTCATTATATTTTAGTATTATCTTAGGATTTAAAAGGAACGTTCACTTTATAGAATTGATATAAATAATAACATTAATTTTATTAGATTTCTTAATATTTGTTACAATTAATAATATTAAGAAGAAAAAAAAAACTAGAATTTTAAAATATAATGGATATTTATATTCTGAATGAATTTCAATGCAATTCAATATCAGTTATTAATATTTTATTTAGCATTTTAAAATAAAAAAAAATTAACTAGTTCATTATCAGTTGAACAATGTATTTTTCAAAGTCATTTTTGGCTGGATAATGACCATTAGTTGTCGTTTATAACTGCTCTTAAATTGCCAGAATAGTGATAAAACTCGAGATAAACATGTTTTATATGACCCAAAATCTATTTACAAATCTTTGGGACAAAATAGGGAGACACAAGCCTTTGTGAGACTTTCTTTTATCACGTAGTGGTGTCCCTTATATTTATACCCTTCACATTCGTGAGAAGGGTACATACAGTATTGTTCGAAACCTAAGCAACTTTTTTTGGCATTGTATAAAAAGTGCTATATTTTCTATTTTAATTGATTTATTCAAAATTATATAATTGATAATAATAACAATATGTGTCTACATTATAATAACAACAACAAAAGTTTAATTCTATTTCGCTGTGAGTTACAAGAAAATAATAACTGAATTAACTCCATAAATAGCTGTTCGAAACTTAAGCAACTTTTTGATCTTCTTATTAAAATCTTTGGTCCCTTTGAGTTCCAAACACCTTTATGGAATAGATTAGTTACTAGTGTAGTTCGTAGTTAATCCCAAGCGGATTTTAAGCCATTCGCAAGCTGCAATGTTTTCTAAAACTGCGAGTTTCGACCCAGCGTTTCAGAATGCCGAACAGCATCTCTAAGAGACTTGAGTCGGGAGATTTTGATGGACAATGAAATAATTTGGGTCGCATTACTCGATAACTACTCTTAGATCAACTTTTCCAAAGGTTTTGGTTCATTATCATGCTGAAAATCGCAATAAATTAAGTTGTTCTGTTCGTTGTTCTCAATCATATAATTCATTTTGTTGGCGAAAAACGTCAAAAGAAGAAAAACAATCCAACTCTGTTTGTGTTTCAACATCAGGATTAACCCTTCTCTTCAAAAATCATGGCAACACCCATAAATTTTTGCTCTCCATTCATTATTGGGCCTTCACTAAAAGTATATGTTATAGTATTTCCTTCAGCCTTTGAGCCTCACATACTTTGCCTGAATTTAAGAAGGAAAATGTGGACCCGTTTATAAATAAAACTGTTTTTTATTAGTCTTGAGTAATCTATTTCAATATTCTACCCAAAATTGTACAGAATTTGTAAAAAAATCGAATTTCTTTAAGTAAACTCTGTGCCATGTCACTGCAGGATTCATATGCGGTTACATGATCGTACATTAAAGGCTTAAAAAACATGGAGGTCAAACAATTAAGGTTGTGGGCAAGATTTTTGGTGAGTAGAGAAAGTCCTGATGTTGAAGTGCAAATAAAATTGGATTGTTTTACTTTCTGGGACATTTTTGGCCAACAAAATGAACCATAGGATTAAGTACATTGAACAGAACAACTTAATTTATTGCGATTTTCAGCATGATAATGAACCAAAACCTTTGGAAAAGTTGATCTAAGAGTAGTTATCGAGTAATGCGACCCAAATTATTTCATTGTCTATCAAAATCTCCCGACTCAAGTCCCTTAGAGATGCCGTTCGGCATTCTGAAGCGCTGGGTCGAAACTCGCAGTTTTAGAAAACATTGCAGCTTGCGAATGGCTTAAAATCCGCTTGGGATTAACTACGAACTACACTAGTAACTAATCTATTCCATAAAGGTGTTTGGAACTCAAAGGGACCAAAGATTTTCATAAGAAGATCAAAAAGTTGCTTAAGTTTCGAACAGCTATTTATGGAGTTAATTCAGTTATTATTTTCTTGTAACTCACAGCGAAATGGAATTAAACTTTTGTTGTTGTTAGTATAATGTGGACATATAATATTATTATTATCAATTATATAATTTTGAATAAATCAATTAAAATAGAAATTATAGCACTTTGTATACAATGCCAAAAAAGTTGCTTAGGTTTCGAACAATACTGTATAAGTTTGTAATTTCTATAATATAATTTTCCGACTTTATAAAGTATAAATATTCTGGATCCTTATAGAGTTTATTAATCATAATTATAAACTTAAAAGGGGTTCAGTTGTATGGGGGCTAGGTGAAATAATGGACCAATACCAACCATTTTCAATAGGCTTCGTCTATGGTACCATCGAAGATAATGTGCCCAATTTCATTGAATTGTATTATTAATGATTTTTTGGTATGTTTTCAAAGTGCTGATTTTTTTGTTAACTTTTCTTCAAATCATATACTTATATAAATATATGTATACATAATACGCTTTGATACACTTAAACACTATATTTATCAATTTTAAAGATAATTCAATGAAATTTGGTACTTCTATTGTAAGCTAACCATATGTTAAAATTATTGGTTTAATAAAAAAATATTTTTCTGTATTTCTTTCAGAGATGTTGCAGGTTGTGAAGAAGCCAAAATTGAAATTATGGAATTTGTTAATTTTCTAAAAAATCCTCAACAATACATAGATTTAGGCGCAAAAATACCCAAAGGTGCTATGTTAACTGGGCCTCCTGGTACTGGTAAAACATTATTAGCTAAAGCGACAGCAGGTGAAGCTAATGTGCCTTTTATTACTGTCTCCGGATCCGAATTCCTGGAAATGTTTGTGGGTGTTGGTCCCTCTAGAGTGCGTGATATGTTTGCCATGGCACGTAAAAATGCTCCATGTATATTGTTCATTGATGAAATCGATGCTGTTGGTCGAAAACGTGGCGGAAAGTCATTTGGAGGTCATTCAGAACAGGAGAATACTCTTAACCAGTTGCTAGTCGAGATGGATGGATTTAATACGACAACCAATGTAGTAGTCTTGGCAGCTACAAATCGTGTTGATATATTGGATAAAGCTCTTCTTCGGCCTGGACGTTTTGACAGACAAATATTTGTGCCAGCTCCAGACATTAAAGGTAGAGCTAGTATTTTCAAAGTACATTTAGGTCCCCTTAAAACACAACTAGACAAACAGGAACTTGCTCGTAAGATGGCCGCATTAACTCCAGGATTCACTGGAGCCGATATAGCAAATGTGTGTAATGAAGCCGCTTTGATAGCTGCGAGGGATTCCAATGAATATATTGTGCAAAAGCATTTTGAACAAGCAATTGAACGAGTTATTGCTGGTATGGAAAAGAAAACTAATGTCCTGGCGCCGGAGGAAAAGAAAACTGTGGCTCATCATGAGGCAGGACATGCTGTTGCTGGCTGGTTCTTAGAGCATGCTGATCCCTTACTTAAAGTATCCATAATACCTAGAGGAAAAGGTTTAGGCTATGCACAATACTTACCCAAAGATCAATATTTACTATCTAAAGAACAATTATTCGACCGCATGTGTATGACTTTGGGAGGTCGGGTAGCTGAAGAGCTTTTTTTCCAACGTATTACTACAGGAGCCCAAGATGATTTAAAGAAAATAACTGACAGTGCTTATGCTCAAATAGTACGTTTTGGCATGAACGAAAAAGTGGGTCAAGTTAGTTTTGATGCTGGCCAATCGGGCGATCCTGTCTTCGCAAAACCCTATTCCGAACAAACAGCACAAATGATTGATGAGGAAGTGCGTAGCTTAATAAAGGAAGCTCACAAAGTCACAACTAATTTGTTAATGAAACACAAAGAAGATGTAAAGAAAGTGGCTGAACGTTTGCTGAAAAATGAAGTTTTGAGTCGTGATGACATGATTGAGCTATTAGGACCACGGCCATTTAAAGAGAAGTCAACATACGAGGAATTTGTAGAGGGTACTGGTTCCTTTGAAGAAGACACCTCATTGCCCAAAGGATTGCAAGATTGGAATAAAGAGAAAAATCCTGAATCGTCAACTCCTCCACCAACAAAACCTGCCGCTACAGCTTCATAGATAGTATATTAATAACATATATATACATATTGTATATATATATTGAAATTAAAATGTCTATTTTACTGCAACAACATCAATCTTTTGTAAACTTCTTTATCATCCTTTTTCACCATATGTATGTGCACATATGTATTAGAGGTGCCCAAAAAGTATTGATTTGTTTGGATTGGTCAAACTGCTGTTAAGTTTTAGGCCAATCGGATAACGTTAACCCGTGACGGAAATCGATTGAAAAGATAAAAATCGGGTAAATAATATTTCTTCTCATGATTTATTTCAAAAATGTACCTTTAAAATTATCTATTTTAACATTTCGACCAAATCATACCTTCTAGAGAAAATAATCTATCGGCATAAAACATTTATAGTTATTAGTAATTTTCCAATCCATTTATTAAAAAATAACGTATCTTTTGCTTACATGGTCTATGTTTAGCATGAATAAACAAAAGTTTAGTAAAATATGAATAATCAGGCTAACCATGAAAAAACTGTTTAAATAATTTTCATCAATCTCTGTAATATTTGGTGTGCTGATTCAGAATGGTATATATAAGTTATAATATAATTTTTCGACCATATGAAGTATATATATTCTAGATAATATATATAGCGGAGTCGATTAAGCCATGTCCGTCTGTATTTTTGTTGAAATCAGTTTTTAGCAAGGTTGGCAAATGTTATCGCTAAGCTATCGTTCTTCAGCAAAACTACCGTCACCGCTAAAATACCGATACAGAAATAAGACAATATACCGATAACGCTAAAATATCAATACCGAAATAAGTCAAAATACCGTTACCGTTACCTCATGACCGTTTCGAAACGGTTGCCAACCTTGGTTTTTAGTGGACCCCAGAGGACACCCTCTGAAAATTTTATAAAAATTTATATTTTTTAATCATGCTCAGACAGAAATGCAAAAAACAAGAAAATACATAATCATAATGTAATTTTTGTTCCTTTGTGCAGGGGCCAATTTATACCATTTATGTATAGGTAAATATAAATTACAGTGGGACCTCGATTTTTTTTCGAATGAAATAATTCAAGGATTTTAAATTCATAAATTCAAAAATATAAAAAATAGTTTTGTCAGAAGACAGAAAACAGTAGATATTTAATTCATGTTATGTAATTTCTAAAAATAATCGTGTAAGAGACAAACAACTCTTTTCTCCAATTTAGTATTTTCGTTTTACACGAATTCCCCTTTTCGATGTGTTCTAATTGTTTATGGTTGTTAAAAACTAATAGAATTTTGCTTTTAATTACGTATAATAGAGGTAATCACTGTTAAACGAAGCTGAAAAAATTAAGTCAATCCAAAATAAAATTATTTTTCCATCCCGGATAATTGATGTTGCCGCATTATCAAATCACGGATAATCATGGTACTACTGTAATTGAGTATATTCAGTCAGTGTTGTAATAAAAAAAATTATATATTTTTCAAACTGCAAAAAATACGGAGAAATGGTGACAATCCTTATGAACCCATTAAAAAGTCAATACATCAATGTTCTCTAAAACAGGCTTTAAACCTTACTTTTATGCGTTTTATATAATTCAAGATAACAAGAAATAAACATAGTCATATTTATTTAGACATACTGAAAATTAAAGTATGCTTCGAATTAAAGTAAATTTTGATACTTTAATTGTAATTTTGCAAAAAAATCTTTCTTATTCTATTCCTAAAAGTGTGTAGATTGTGCTAATTAAAATCTGGAAAAATTTTTGACCCTATTATTTGAGTTTTCGTATGATTTAGTAATTTTCCATAAACTGTAGACTATTTTATCATATTCAATTTCATAATAAAACAATAATAAGGTAGAATCCAGGATGCACTAAGTAAGGTGAAATCGTTAAGGCAGCTGATTTTTATTTGTTTATTTAAAACGTGCTTAGGTTGTATCAAAATAAATTACCTTATTTTTAATCTAAAAAAATATATTTGTGTTTTCAAAGCAAAAAAAAAAAAATTAAATTTAAAATTATGAATTAAAATGTTCATAAAAAGTTTTCAAATAAGAAAATTCAAATGAAGAAGTTTTAAAACATTGTCCTGTGTTGTGTTTGTTGCCGAAACGCTCCCACCTTACTTTTTACATCATGGTAGAATCAGTAGAAAAGTACGTTCTCAATTTTATATGCCTTGAATTGTCACAAAAAAGGAATTTAAAAAATATAAAAGAAACATAAAAAAAAAAATTATTGAACATTTTTTTGTGAATAAAACAAAATTTAATATTTTGAACAAAAAAAGTATTGTAAAACCAATAAAAATCAAGAACAGGATGCAAAAGTGTAGAATGCTGTTTGCAAGTGCCGTTCAAGAATCTTTTCATGGTATTTTTCGTGCTTTTTCATTTGAAGATTTTGAAGTTTTTCTCTTTTTAGTTCATTTTTGTTTGACATAACAAGGGCAGAAAATTGACAACTCTCCCTAATGATTCTACCCATATAGTAGTACATATAGCAGACGTCGGCGCTAGTATTGTTCTGACAATGAAAATTTTCGGCAAATTACATGTATACAACACGATCGCATACAAACCTCTAAACAAGAGCATCAAAAATACAAATATTTTATTTAGTTGCTTGACAGCATTCAACAAGGCAGGTTGATGTCGCTTTGTTAAAGAAATTTGAAACACAACTTGAACAAAACAAAAACAACTTGCAAAAGCAAGAGCATAATTTACAAAAACAACGTACACTCTAAATTATTTTCTAGAATGCATAACAATGAAAGTAAATAAGTTAATCTTGTTTCATACTTTTTTTGTACATTTTAATTAGAAATGTTGTTTCTATGTGAAGAAATTATCATTCTTAAGTACATTGATTACACATTGTCTATAAATATTCGCATTTTACAGTAATGCAATTTAATCTTCAAAATTAAAAATAACCAAATATTTTTTTCAGTGCAATTTCAATGAAAAAATGCCAATAGTGTGTGTGTAATGGTGATTTTTTTATCTGCCTCTCTATCCGCCGGTATATGACATATAGGCGAAACTGAAGGGGTTTTCAAAGAAAAATTTTTATTCTCTTCACACAGACGAGCTCTGAGAGAATAAAACAAACTTGTGAGAACTAAACGCACTCACTAAACATCAAATTTTCTTTGCAAAATTGCGAGGATATTACCACTTATTAATTTTTCTTATCACTTAAACTTAATGTTTATAATTTTTTTTCAACACTTTTCATTTATTTAAAACCCCGAAAATAATTTATATTTTACAAACGAAAAAAAATATTTTTTATTCTTTGACATTTTATTTTAATTAAAATTGAAAAATGAAAAGCTGTACATTTTAGTATTGAAAATTAAAAAAGTATTTTACATACTTTTTTTAATTCAACAAAAAAATAACAAAAAGACGTGTTTATAATATGTTTTGGGATAAAATATCTGTTCAAAAAAATAAATAACTAATATTTTTATTCACTGCCATATAAAATTTCATTAATAACACATAAAGAATAACGTCCAAAAAATACATTTTTTATTTAGTACCTTTTGACCAACTGTGTTTATTTTTGTGCTTTTACTAATACATTCTCACCAGTTAGGTCTTTGACAGGGGACTTAGGTCCTTGACAATTACTTTCGCCTATATACTACTATATGATTTTCTTCATTATAATATTCACACACCCATATAATACTAAAAATATTTTAACATCTTCTTAATATTATTACTACTAAAAATTGCAACATTTCTTTGATATTTCTAGCAGCACACATTCACAGTATTCGTTTTCTACCTTCTATTTTTTCCTTTTTTATATTGTGTTACACACACAAATCTCTCACTGATGCTTATTATATATTAAACTATGACAGGAGTTCCTAACTCTAAGCATGTGTTAGTGAAAAAGTACCTAACTCTAAATATGTGTTAGTAACAAAAATCTCAGCAGTTCGACGGGACTGTCCCGAACTGACCACTTAACCAACCACTTGTAGTGGCCCCTAGCGAGGTGACCAACCATTTTAACATGGGCTTGTCCTACGAGGAAGTCAATCGTAGATCAAAAATAGTCAAAGGATGGTAATCTCCAAATGGGTTCTTGGAAGTCAGTCACATTACTAGCTATTTAACTGGCGCTACTTTTCTTGCTATAAAACTAGGACATGGACGTGTTCTAGGATACTGACGATTTACTATTATTTTTGATGAATGGCCCAAAACATGCGAATTGGAGTCATTAGGTGGTAAGATGTTAATGAAGTACAAAAAAAAAACAACTTTTAAGAGTACAATCTCTGGGTTATTGAGGACAGTAAAGAGACGACTGCCTCCGCTCCCGATTCTAAATCAAAAGTGCGTTGAAACTATTTAAAAAATTGCAGTTTTTTGTGGATAACTTCAAAGTAAATTAAACATTTGAGTGTTTTGACAAGTTTAAATTTTTCATAAGAGAATTACACGGCACTCGTAGATGTGAGAGAGTAATTTCCTAACATAATTTATTACAAAATCTAAATTTCACAATGTATCACACAACTGAACACAATGAATTTTGAACGCAAGAATGATTCTGCATTAAACAAACTATCTTCTTATTGTATTAAAAAGTGTTCGTTTTTGATAATTAACGCTAATCGTTAATTTAGAGCGCTTTTAACGATTTGTTGAAAAGAAAATAATTTGTATAAATAATTTTGAAAACTGAGGTTGTTGACTTCTTTTAGAATTTTTAGCAGGACCCAACGTCTTTTTTTTCAAAAAAGCTTTTACTAGCACAATCTTCACACTTTTATGAATAGATACGAATGATTTTTTTTGTTGCAAAATTAAAATTAAAGTTTCCAAATTTGCCCTTAATGCAAAACATACACTGCAGGAAATGTAACTAGGAAACCAAACTAGTATTTAACTAGTACCAGTA
Organism: Lucilia cuprina; assembly: GCF_022045245.1. Classification (NCBI taxonomy): domain Eukaryota; kingdom Metazoa; phylum Arthropoda; class Insecta; order Diptera; family Calliphoridae; genus Lucilia; species Lucilia cuprina. The sequence continues at coordinate 70,922,133 of NC_060953.1, read as the reverse complement.
CTAGTTACCAACTGTAAACTTTCCTATACCATCATAATGCTCAAATTACTAGAAAAATTACTAGTACCATTAGTTCAAGACTAATACTAGTACACTTAGACCCAATTGGATTCTTTAGAACTAGTTTGATACTAATTATAATATTCACAATTGGTGGTTTTCCTCTTTTGCAATCCTCCTGCACAATTCCAAGTGAAAATTACTACACAACTATTTTTTATAGGGTTTTATTTCTAAAGATACAAAAAAAAAAATAATAAAAAATACTATAAAAAATGTTGTAAATACAATTACCTAACAATTCAATAAACGTTGATATAATTGATTTTATTGTGTCCAAAACTTTCAGTCAGGTACATATATCCATTTCGTTATAAAAAAATTTGCAGTACGTTAAAACAAATATTAAACTTACTGCAGTTTTTAAATTTAATAGACGTACTTACTATGTACTATGGGATATGAAGGGATATGTTTGAAAACATCATTTTTATGCAAAACGTTTCAAAATTATATTTTAGTAATTTAAAAAAATTATTTTTTCCAACAGATGTCAAACAAAAATCAGTCTACAAGTGGCGCCATTCAACTACTACTACTAGTATTTTTCCACTACTAGTACTAGTATTTTTCCATATAAACTCTAACCCAATTTGTACTAGTGTCTGTTGTTCTAGTAATAATGCTAGTGGCATTAAGACAATTATCGCTTTATTTCCAGCAGGGTAATTAAATTTTCAGTATGTCTAAATATATATGACTATGACTGTAAATATAATTTTTTAGTAAAATCGAATAATGTTAACACATAAACTGTGTAATATTGGGAAAACATTTTACAATTGCCAAATAAATACTTTTTTATAAATACACATTATTTTATGTAATTTTATATTTTTATAAAGATTTTTCTACAAACGTAATTTAAAAACACACTTGTTTCACTTCAAAATTTAAATTATTTTGGTATCCTGAAAATTAAATGAATACTGTAATAATCATGATGGAATAATAACACAGGGTATACAGAGATGTCACGAGCAAAGAAACTATTTCTATCTCTTTCAACGCAAGTTTAACACAATTTTTTAGTTGTAGTTTATATATCTCTTCATGCACAAGTTTGACAAAAGCTACATACAAAGTAAATTAATAAAGTAGCGACATCTCTTGTTGTACAACAACATCTACAACAAACACATGTATTTTGTTTTTGCAAAACGTTTCAAAATTATATTTTAGTAATTTAAAAAAATTATTTTTTCCAACAGATGTCAAACAAAAATCAGTCTACAAGTGGCGCCATTCAACTACTACTACTAGTATTTTTCCACTACTAGTACTAGTATTTTTCCATATAAACTCTAACCCAATTTGTACTAGTGTCTGTTGTTCTAGTAATAATGCTAGTGGCATTAAGACAATTATCGCTTTATTTCCAGCAGGGTAATTAAATTTTCAGTATGTCTAAATATATATGACTATGACTGTAAATATAATTTTTTAGTAAAATCGAATAATGTTAACACATAAACTGTGTAATATTGGGAAAACATTTTACAATTGCCAAATAAATACTTTTTTATAAATACACATTATTTTATGTAATTTTATATTTTTATAAAGATTTTTCTACAAACGTAATTTAAAAACACACTTGTTTCACTTCAAAATTTAAATTATTTTGGTATCCTGAAAATTAAATGAATACTGTAATAATCATGATGGAATAATAACACAGGGTATACAGAGATGTCACGAGCAAAGAAACTATTTCTATCTCTTTCAACGCAAGTTTAACACAATTTTTTAGTTGTAGTTTATATATCTCTTCATGCACAAGTTTGACAAAAGCTACATACAAAGTAAATTAATAAAGTAGCGACATCTCTTGTTGTACAACAACATCTACAACAAACACATGTATTTTGTTTTTGGAATAATCTAAGAATGTGTCAAAATAAAATTTAAGAAAATTTCCTTTAACAACAAAGTGAACAAAACATAAATATAAAATATTACTTTTAAGTTGAAAATATTAAGGATATAATTATAATATTATATATTATACAATTTATAAAACTTTTAAACTACTTTAAAACCACTTTTAATTCATTTTTTCAAATTTTCACAAATTTTAACAAATAGCAAAATACAATTTAAAAATGGCGACATAAACAATGTTAACAATTTTCAAAACAAACTTTGACAACTAATTTTATTTTTCTATGGAAACTATAGTTAAAAAAAATAGTCAGCTGTTCAAGTGATGCTACTTTATTAATTTACTTTGGCTACATACATCTGATTTTAGACTTTTTTAAACGTCAAAGATGACACCTCTGTATACTTTGTGATAATAAAGCAGGCTTTACACGATCACACAAGTAATATGATCTGTCAAAATTTTGTGTAGAATAGAACGGATGGGATCGTCTAAACGCAATATGTAATGAAACCATCACACATTGAGAGAGAATACGGATGGAAAATTTGACAGTCGTATGGCTCTCTTCATTTTTTGGAATGATTCAAAAAACAAGCAGGTCGCATTAGATCAGGGATGTATTTTTATGTAAACACATATAAAAAAGTGAAACAGCTGTTTCCATCTTACTTTTTTATTGTTTTATACCAATCGTGTAAACACAAAAAATATAAATCATACGACTTTTATTCTCTTTTTTGTTGTACGGATGGAATTTCATTTTACTTTTGCATTAGACTTGTCGTACGTAAAGTGTTATCGTCTGAAGGGCCCTTAAAGTGAAGTCAATTCTACAAAAACAACAAAAGTTGTATACTTATGTCGAAATGTGTATATGTTGCCAGAGTGGCCTTTTGAATACATACCGTAAATAACGAAAATCCCACATGCCCAAAATTTCTCAACATAAAACAAATATATACTACAACAAACAAATTTAAAATATGTGTGCATTTTCTAAAAATACACTATTTGTTACAATGAAAAAGGCATTGTAATACAATTTTAATTTGTAATATTTTTGAAAATTTTGTTTTAAATGTGTTTTAATTGTACTATGTATGTAATCAAATAAAATTGCAAAAAAATATATAGGAATAATTTTTTATAACGTACATTATTTTATGTAATTTTATATTTTTATAAAGATTTTACTACAAAAATAATTTAAAAATGCACTTGTTTCATTGCGCCGAAACTTTGTTTTTTATTGCTACAATTTAAACAGTTTTTTTTACTTTATTGCGATTTTCAGCATGATAATGAACCAAAACCTTTGACAAAGTTGATCTAAGAGTAGTTATCGAGTAATGCGACCCAAACTCTTTGATTGAAAAGGACCAAAGATTTTCATAAAAAGATCAAAAAGTTGCTTAAGTTTCGAACAGCTATTTATGGAGTTAATTCAGTTATTATTTTCTTGTAACTCACAGCGAAATGGAATTAAACTTTTGTTGTTGTTAGTATAATGTAGACACATAATATTATTATTATCAATTATATAATTTTGAATAAATCAATTAAAATAGAAATTATAGCACTTTGTATACAATGCCAAAAAAAAGTTGCTTAGGTTTCGAATAATACTGTATATAAATAATTACTCATTAAATTTTAAATTTAAATTATTTTAGTATCCTGAAAGTAAAATTAATTCCTATGCAAATTATTGATGTTTTGCTGTGACAACTCGAAATTGTAAAATACATACAACCTTCGTTAAAAAAATAATAATCAGCTGTTGAATTGACTTCACCTTATAAGTGCACCCTGCATGCCTCATTTTAGCTTGAAGTTTTTTATGTACAATGTGAATTAAAGTTTATTTTATTGTTTAATTCAACAAAAATGTACAACAAAAGTTGCGATGAAGACGGTGAAATAAAGAATAATAAATTTTTATACAGAATGCCGCAAACAACGATGTCCGACGACAAAGTTCTTCAAAAGTTGGAAGATCAGCAATACGCTATTTATTGCTTTAACAAGTAACCAGGTACGAGTTCATCAAAGGCTACAACAACCACAGTCACAAACTTCCGAAGACACCTTGCTGGCTCTACGTGGATCTACATTACCTAAAATGTTGTCCCTACGTTAAACACAAATGCATCAAATATCAACAAATGTCACACAAAGGCAACTACTGATCCAGCTCCATTTTGATAATTACTGTTGAAGCATGGGAAACCAAAACCAATTCTACAAAGTATAGCGCTAGTGATGCGAATACCAACAGAATTAATCTCCTGCCTATGTGTGAATGCGATGTAAAATGAATGAAATCACAAAGACAGTAATCTGCTATATCACAGATGAAGGTCAACTTTAGATCTCTGGGAGAAACCAATATCTACTTGGTGTAGACTAAATAAAGAAATAAATATAATAAAGAATAATAAATTTTTATATAGAATGCCGCAAACAACGATGTCCGACGACAAAGTTCTTCAAATATTGGAAGCTCAGCAATACGCTATGTATTGCTTCAACAAGTAACCAGGTACGAGTTCATCAAAGGATACAACAAGATACACAGTCACAAACTTGCGAAGACACCTTGCTGGCTCTACGGGGATCTACATTACGTAAAATGTCCCTACCAAAGCTTGGAAAGAATGAATTCTATTTGGAATTAATTCTCTTATATTTTTAATTCGGCTTTCAATTTTTGAATGTATCATTCTTTAAAATCATTCTTTGAATTTAAATTCTAAAGCTGAATTCCTAGGCTTTATATTCTATTGAATTAATTCCTAAGAGAATTCATTCTTTATAGGAATGAATTCAATGGAATGATCATTCATATTTGTTTAATTCCTTCTATTACAAATTGAATGAAAGAAAAAAATTTAATTCAATTTTTAATATACAGAATCATATAGTAGTACATATAGGCGAAACTGAAGGGGTTTTGAAAGAAGCATTTTTATTCTCTTCACACAGACGAGCTCTGAGAGAATAAAACAAACTTATGAGAACTAAACGCACTCACTAAACATCAAATTTTCTTCACAAAATTGCGAGGATATTATCACTTATTAGTTTTTCTTATCACTTAAACTTAATATTTATTATTTTTTTCAACACTTTTCATTTATTTAAAACCCCGAAAATAATTAATATTTTACAAACGAAAAAAAAATATTTTTTATTCTTTGACATTTTATTTTAATTAAAATTTAAAACATTTTAGTATTGAAAATTAAAAAAGTATTTTACATACTTTTTTTTAATTCAACAAAAAAATAACAAAAAGACGTGTTTATAATAAGTTTTGAGATAAAATATCTTTTCAAAACAATAAATAACTAATATTTTCATTCACTGCCATATAAAATAACGTCCAAAAAAATACATTTTTTATTTAGTACCTTTTGAACAACTGTGTTTATTTTTGTGATTCTACTAATACATTCTCACCAGTTAGGTCTTTGACAGGGGACATAGGTCCTTGACAATTAGTTTCGCCTATATACTACTATATGCCATAAGGTATTATAGATCTTAGTATTATAAACGATTTCTAAAATAAGTTTACATTTTTTGGAAAAACAACATTTAAAGTCTAAAATTTACAACGTTTTCACGCCCCGCCGAATATAGCACTCCTATTCTATAAAGGTGTTTGGAACTCAAAAAGACCAATGATTTTCATAATAAGATCAAAAAGTTGCTTAGGTTTCGAACAGTTATTTATGAAGTTAATTCAGTTATTATTTTCTTGCAACTCACATAATTGAAACAAATCTTGTACTACTTTTTGCAATTTATAAAAATTTATGTTTTGCAATGTTAAAAATTAAATGCTTCATGCTGAAAGTGATTATATGCATTATATTAGATCTGCAGGTTTTTTATTCAAATCTACAGAAAATTTATTTATATAAAAGAATTTTCTTCATATTCAGTAATTTATTTTTGTTAAAAAATTTAGTCAATTTGACCCGTTGATTTTAATAAATATCTTTAATTTTAACTAAATCACTTTGTTAAAATTGAAGATATTTTTTCAAAAGGTGTGTATAAGGTATGGTATGTATAAATATTAAATAAAATTGGATAAAGACACGTGGAACTGAAGAGTGGAACTGAACAGTTGAAAATGTGTGACGAATACTAGTTTATATTATTGCAAATTGTGGTTCCCTTTAAAGTGCTTGAGTTTTCAAATAAGTATATGAAAATAAAATTAAAAGAAAATTTTCTTGAACAAAATATAAACGTATAAATATTGTGCTTATATAAATAATAATTTAAAGAAGGCTCTTCTCTAAAGTTTAAAGCCATTGGAGTGCCACAAAAAATTGTCGCTTACACGATGTGGCACATGAGAAATGTACTTCCGACATATTTAATAAATGAACACAGTATAGAAAGCCGTTGGGTTATACATTAGTAAGTTATTCATTAAATATCAACAAGAAATGTTTACAATTATTGTTGTTGCCTATTTGTTTGTTTCATGTAGGTACATATGGATTTTCATCAATTATATCCAAAAGTGTTTATGACAATTTTGATGCTTTCTGTTTAAAAATTGACTCTGTATTTGCAGATCGCATAAAGAAGAAAGTCTTTTAGCCCATCAACATAAATGTTTAATGTTTCAAATGGAAAAAATATGTACTACATGTACCATACAAGAATCTCAGCGAAGCTTTTTTTTTGATGGAAACGCAGTAGCCTTATATTTCAGCCAATATTCAATACTAGAACCAAAAGAAATCGTAATTTATTTGAAGGCATAAAATACCGCATACATTCCGCATTACTATCTGTTAAAAATATTTTTTGTATTTAATTAAGAGTATCCAAAAGAATATTTGCTAGTTTGGACGTTTATTCAAACTTATATAATATTTCGAAAAATATTGATTGTACCCAAGTAAATACATTAATTTTAAATACATAATTGTATTGTTACTTAATTTTCTACGAATGATTTTTCTATGTTTACAAATAATTTTTAATTTGTTTAATATTTAAAAAATATTGATTGTACCCAAGTAAATACATTAATTTTAAATACATAATTGTATTGTTACTTAATTTTCTACGAATGATGTTTACAAATAATTTTTAATTTGTTTAATATTTAAAAATAATTTATGTTTAAAGCATAGTTCATACCTATCAAACATTTGATAAAAAACGACATGACACATAAAATGGTATTGTTTAGTATTTAGTATCATTTTTTATATGAATGCAAATATCTATTTTTGCATGCATTAAATATTTTTAAATATTAATTATTATACCCTACACCACTTTAGTGGGGAAGGTATATTGGGTTTGTGCTGATGTTTGTAACGCACAGTAATATTGGTCCTGTACCAATATTTTGCAATTTTTCTTAAAGGTTTATTATAATTTTAATTGATGACAATATATTTTATATATTTGGAATCCAAACATACAAAGTATACACAGCAAAAAAAATATGATTTGCATTTTTTGTTAAAATAAAATAATTTTCCCTTTTGCTTTGCAAATATATTTTTTAATGAATAGAAAAAAGTATTTAAAACGTTTTCAATTGTATGAGAGTAGATTGTGAGTTATTGTACAATAATTTTATATGCGAATAATGTAAGTTTGAAATTTGAAACTAACACAAATTTTTTCCAAGTGCTTTTTAAAACAATTTTTTTTACGATAAACAAAAACAAAATCTACATTTCGTCAATGTTTACCAGCAATGAATCAGAGGTCGAAGTCGACCGGCTTCGAGCCGGAGCTTAGCCGCCGCCGAACTATATTTAGTTGCTTGAGCCGCCGCCGAAACATTCGGCTTAAATCGACTCAAATTTTTTTAATGTTTTTATTAACTAGACTGTAAGATCAATTATGTTTAAAATACACTATGGTGAAGGGTATATAAGATTCGGCACAGCCGAATATAGCACTCTTACTTGTTTTAAATACATTAAATATTGTTAAGAAAATAAGCAAATTATTGCGAATTAATTTAACTTTTATATTAAAAAACGTCAGAAAACTTCAATTATTTTTTTTAACAAGTGTTACGTACCGTACTGTTAGCAAACGTGCTAACAGTACGGTACGTTACAGTACGTGGACAGCAACGTTCTGGTAATTCTACCTTAATAATTGAAATATTCTTGTGACCTTTGACGCCAAAATTTCTCTTAAAATGATTTTTTTCATTTTATATTTCTAGATTCCATATTATTAAAAATTAAAAAAAGAAAAAAATACCAAAAAGTATTAGAAAAAGTCTGCTTTGTTATTGTCTTGTACTCACATTTTTCAAACGTAGTATTAGACTATGAGCCAGCCACTTTAACTTCGTAAAAAAAAATTATTTACCATTTTATTATGGCCCTGATTTTGATCAGTTCTGGCAACACTGGCTAATGCCATGATTGAGAATGCGAAAATATTTTGTTGTTAATTTAAATACTCTCTGTTTGTTTCCCACGTGTTAGCGAGGAGGTGGTGGGACGTTGTATACTTCTGACGTTTTCTTAAAATGCATGTGCGAGTGTGTGAGAAATGTGCTTATAAGCACGAGTATGTGTTTATGGATGGATTTTGACTTTTGCATGCACATAAACAGAGTTGGGGGTAGTATACTAAACATTGCACTATAGTGTTCAATTAACACCAGGTTCGCACGAACACTTGAATTTCTTAATAGCCCGTTCACACTTTGCAATTATTCATCATTCACCTCCCAATTACGAACTGAATTACGTAATTCGCTATACAAAATTTCAACTACGAATTGTACGTAATACAGTTTCAGTTACCTACAAAAAAACAAGTGTTTGTTTTCATTTGTTGGATACAAATAACAAAAATTAAATTACATCTATCAAATATTTGACAAAAATGACGTGACTCCTAAAAATCTACATTTTGTTTTCACAGTTCATCGTCATGTTGTTTTTATACACTACCGATCGGCTCAGAATCATTTTTTGATTTGATTTGGCTTTGACCGTCTGTCCATCCTTCTGTCATTGAAACGCTTTTGAAAATGGTTGAAATCGGTCCGTTATTTCTCCTGGCCCCCATACAACCTACCACCGAATAGGGCCTTTGGGCTCATAATTACGTTAAATGCTCTATTATGTCAACAATAATCGGTAAAACTCAGTTTTATAGAATTTTAGAAAATGACTATAACTACATAGGTAACTTTGAAGTAAACGTAAATTCCTCTATCAAATTTATAAAAATCGACCCATTTTTACCCTTTTTCCCTATGAGTCCTATTGTAGAAAATTTCTTTTTTTGTCAAGAATAAGTATGAAGAATTGCGGAAGTATGTTAAAAAACAAATTAAATGCTTTATTATTTAAAAAATAACCAACATTTTTTAACTGGTGTAGGGTATCATATGGTCGGTCATGCCCGACCATACATTTATACTTCTTTCATATATTGCTTTGTTATTTGTTGAAATACATGAACTTTTAGTGCACTAGCCCCAACTCTGTACTTACTACATACATACCTATGTACATACATATATATGTTTAATATTTTGCTGCTCAACTAAGATGTTTAATGTACGACGAAAACAATTATGACGATGACTATGACAACAACGACTGTGTTTATAATATTGTTCGGGTTATCATTGCTAGTTAGTTTTGTTGCTGATTTTGTTAATTTAAATAGTTTGTGTGTGTTCGTTGTCACCGATTGCTGCAAAATCTTACTCGTCTAAACTATCTACATTTCTTTCTAACTATGTATCTATGGATGTGAATATCTCCATTACGTCGAGTTACGTCGAATGTTGCATACAGTTTGGCAAACAGTATCGTGTCGGTAGTAGTCGCGAGCGCTTGATTTTCAAACGGATCTGTATAGTGGCGCTGTGTTTTTTATTTTTGTATGCACGGTGACGACAAGTGTTCGGTGTTTCATCCTAGAATAGTGCAATAACAGTTTGTTTTGTTATTATTTTTAATTGAAGAAAAATATAAAACGAAAAAAGTTTAAAAATGAAAACAAATAATTCTTATAAAAAGAAAATATCTATTTTGTTTAAGAAAGTGCAAAAATAATATTAATCCAGAGTTGTTGTGGATGAGAATTTTTGGTTGTTGTGAATTAATTTTTTAAATTATAAAACGAGGCCTAATAGCGAGCATGTTCTGTAAAAGTCTATGTCGATGTTTGCAACCCACTCTGCCAACACCACCCTCTCCTATTTGTCGTTAGAGTCAGTCAAGTGTTGTGTCAGTGTATGTGTGCGTGAGAGATTTTTTAAGTTGCATTGTTTGTTTTCCAGTTAAAATTCGTATTGTGGACTTGTTGTAAGTGTATATTCTGGTTACATTTGTTGTTGACGTTGATTAAAGCTTAAATTAAAAATGGGACAGCAGCTATTTGTCTAGTTATGCATAGACTGAATAATTGCCTCTTCTTTCGTCGGTCTTTATCAATTAATTATTGATTAAATTTGCAAAGAACAGTCGGTTGATTTTTTATTATTCTTTTAATTTCTTCCAAAATGCGCCGATTGTTTTTATTTTTTGTACTTGATTTTAATAAATTGCACAATTTTTTCGCTAGGAATTTTAGGTGTTCGAAGTAAAGGTGTTTTAAACTTAAATGTTAATGTAATTTGAAAATTTATTCTGACTGGAAGTGTTATTAGCAAATTTCCACAAAAATATTTGAAATTTTTCTTAAACCATTATAAAAAGCGAAGAAGATAATGCCATTCTCTCATTTTGTCACCATATTAACGTTCTGAAAAAGTGTACTAAATGCAAGGTGACATCACTAGCCCAGCTGATCATTGTTTAGAAGTTTTTATACATACAGTTTATATGGTATACAAAAAGATCCTTTGTTTTCATTATGGTTACTCTGATTCCTCTAAAATACACTGGAGAGCAAATATGAATGCATGTTTGTAATTGTTGCACTTTTAAAAAGCTTTTATTTCACTTTCTTTGTTAGATGGTACAAATTTTTTAAATATTTTTGATTATCACAAAATCTCAGTCCATTTAAGCCCTCAAGTATAGGTGCACTTGTCCACAAAAGCGAAACTAAGAATCTTTAAAATACAAAGAAGATTGTGGTCAGGACTTTGAACCGGAAACTGCACCAAAAATTTATAGTTAAGTAATTTTTCACGATCTTTAGAGAAATCTGCATGACTAAAATCATAAGTCTATAAATTTGGGATGATAAATCTATAAATATGGGGTGATGAGTATGCAAAATGCTTCAATTTTATCAAAATGACTCGTGACTAGAAACTAAAGGCACCATATGTTATACACATTCATAGGACTTGCCTGATCGCATACCAGACACAAAATATGTCGAAAACTTAAAAAACGCTGATCTCAGATAGAATATCTTGGTTAAGCGGAAAATTAGAGCAAAATTGGGGGATGGAGTGGGCCTGGGGTTCTATATGGAAGACCCAGAATCAAAAATATACCACTGTTTACCTAATCATAACACAAGCTTCCAGGCAGAAGTCCGAGAAATAAGGCAATATGTAAATTAGATTAAAATAAATATGGCGCTCACAACCATTAATATATTTACGACAGCTGAGAGAATTAAATCTATGACCGTATTGGATTGTAAGAAAGCTTTAACTGAATACTCTCCCAGAGGTACGTTTTATATCATATGGGTACCTGGCCACTCGGGAGTAGTCGGCAACGAAAGGGCGAATGCAATTGCTTTAAAGAGAATGGACAAACGCTAAACTAGTCGACACAACAAGAGCTGAAATAAAAATATGGGTGAGAGAATCCTATAAGGCCTCTTTTAATAATGAAACTGAGGCTTAAACCACAAAGATCCAATGGGGTAATCCTGACTAGAACAAGACGAGAAATCTCCTCAAATGAGTAAGGTCGAAGTTAGTATGATGGTATGTATTCAGATCACATCTATACGAAATTGGCCGTGCGAATTCAGGCAAATGTAGAGCATATGGAGAGGACAGCGAAACTCTGGAGAACTTTCTTTGTCACTCTCAGGCATTCGTCGAAATTAGTAATTACGTCCAGAAACTGAGTTTCTGAACATTGCAAAAAAATATGAACATTTTTTTCTGAAAAGGAGAGAACAACAGGTCCGATAGTGCCCTAGGTGTATTTCTTCGGATTTGATGTAAAATACATCCTCATATCAATTAATGTATAATAAGGTTTATTTTTTGTTGTATTTTAATAATGACAAATCTGCGGGTAAAAAACGAAGTACTTCCAAAAGAATAACTTTTATCACCAGTTCAAAAGTGGTCACGTTTTTGGAGACAAAATCTGCCTTACTCTGCTTTACTAAAAGAAACAAGTTATGTATTAAATAACAATTTTTAAATAGAATATTAGCTTTGTTTTGAGGTACTAAGTTTGTTTCTATTATTTACCGTTCTGTCGTTATAGCTTCATATGTTAGCTTTTTGGAAAAAACTTTGCATTTTTTTTAATTTTGAGCGACGAGCGGCACGTGTTAACGTTTTTTCAGCTATCTCAATATCTGGAAAGGGAAATCATTTTGTGGGGTTAAGACGAACAAGATTCCAACATCGACTTTTTGCGGTCACTCTAATGCATATATTTATTAAATCTTGCCGTTCCAGTTTATTTGATAAATATTTTTCATTCAAAACAACCATCTCTACAGAAAAAAACATAAAATATATAAAACTAATAAATTTAACGAATTTCTTGTTAAATTTAGACATAACAAAAATGTCCTGTATGCAATGATAATAAATGTGAAAATAAAGTGTTTTATTTTTTAAAGGCTGTGTAGTGTAGGCATTAGAGTCGTAACGTATCTGAAATAAAATATTTGAAATTTTAAATGAACGGTTGTTTTAATTCAACTCAAATAGCTTATGTAATTAAAAAAATTCGAATCGCCTTATATTAACTATCAAATTAAATCAAATTCATCGAAGTGCTCCCAAGATAAATATTTGTTTGTCTTTTAATAAAAAAGGTTACGAAAAATAAATAACAAAATTAAATCAGTAAATAACTTTCAGCTTTATTCTATACTTAATTTGTATGCAATGAATTTTAGTGATTTTAAAATATTAAAATATATTTAATATGACATAGAAAAAAATTAAAAAAGAAATATAAAATCAATTACGACAAAGCCGCCTTTGCATTTTGCCTTTTGTTCCGTGAACGGATCCACTTTTTATTGAAATAAAATATAAAGAAATATACTAATTTTTGTACATATAAGAACAATTTTTACTCACACTCAGAAAATTCAAATAAAACAGTTTGCTTTAAAAAAATAAAATATTATTTATTTTTAATAAAATAACATAAACCAATTAGTAAATTCTAAATTTTAAAAAGTAAAAATAATTGAATTTGTTTAACAAGTGATCAATTGTTGCCTTTTCTCTTTTATTGAAATATTTTATTACATTTTGGCTGAAAATATATACATAAATAAATAATTATATAAATTAATAATTTAACTAATAAATAAATAAAAACACACTACTTTGTGTCGATACAAATAAATATCGTTTCTGTTCATTTGTCCTGGCTAGTATTGATAGAAATATGGACATGAAGATTGAACATCAACAGCAATCGACACCCGTTCAGCCGGAAATGGCATCACCCTCGGAAGTGCCAAACGATCCAGGGTAAGTGATCAATTTTAATTTAATTTGTGCTTTTTGAAATATTTTGCAATATATTTTGACGTACTATGGAACGCAATAAAATCCGAAACTGATGAAAGGAAATCTTACTAAAAGGACACACCTAAGTTTTTGCTCAGAAGAAAGCTTATACAATTTTCTTTTGCCCATTTACAGCCTCTCAAAAATGACAAGTTAAATTTCAATGTATATTTATTTTTAACAATGCAAAAACCAGAAACGTAAAATATATTGAAAATAATGACATTTTTAAGTAGCACGCGTTTTTAACGGTTTAGAGGGCTTTACTATGTTATCAGATTATTTTTAGACCGTTTAATTCAAATTAATACACACGTTTATAACTTGATTTTAGTGTAATTGTGGCCACTAAAGTTTACAACAATAAATGTAATAAATTTTTTTGAATTAATATTTTCTCAAAGTACTTTTCAGTACTCAATAATGCAAAAATAAATAAACCAGAGTAAACAAGCGAGTGGAATATCTATCAAAACAATGTTGTTTAACTCAAGAATACATTTTTTCAATATTTGGTACTTAATTTCCCCAATTTTTTTCTTAATATGATCCATATTTTTATTAGTTACTATTAATACAAATTTAATTTTAAACCCAGTATACCGTTGGACTGTTAGTAGGTGAAAAGAACAAATAAAAAATCTCATGCGTGCGAAGTCGTTTGTCTTATGGGGACTGACGAAAATATAAAAATACATTAAAAAAAGAAGAAAAATAGTTTTTGCATAAATCTTAAATTAATTCAAAAAAATGCATCTGATGACGTTAACAGATGCAGTTAGAAAGATAGATATACATGCAATACTCGATTGTAGAAAGGGTGTTGCAGCAAATAGTGTTTCGTTTGTTTTATAAACAATTTTTAGTAGATTTGCCCTGTTTTCTTAATGTCTTGTTATTTTTTATAGTAACGATATATTTACAATTTTCATATTGAGATTATGGACCTTAATGAATTTGTGTTCAGAAATTAAACTACAAATTTTGATAAACTGAATCGATCTTTGTACTTTGTTCAATGCAATACAAAATACAAAGATCGATTTGTCACACTTTATAAAAAAATACTTTAAAACTGAAGAACCATTCTGACTTAATGTTCAATGAAAATGAGATTATGTGTCTTATGTGTTTTTGTATGCAGAAATTAAAAACAAATTTTGATATACAAAATGTACTTTGATTTGCACTGAATTTGTTACACTATATCAGATATTTCTTTAAAACTGAAGAACTATCCTAACTTAATATTCAACGAAAAACCAAAACAGTCATAACTAACACTAACTATTTGGATTGTCATACTTTATTATAATATACCCTGTAAATATATTAATGTGTATGTATACTTCCATATACATATAAATATGAATCAACACAATAAAAATATTAACATACGGACAGACATAGATATAATGGCAGACACATTCATAGACACTCTTACAAATTGTTTCCCTTTAAAAAAGTATGAATGTAAAGTCTACGAGCAGTACACGTACATATTGTTAGTTAGTCGTCCACAGTACCCAGTTGTACACTTATAGGGTTCCTTCTATCATTCATTCATGAAAAATCTAAAACAAAAATGAAAACAAAAAAATATAGTTGACTGTGAGACTTGATGTGGCAGCTACAAGCTTTGCTACTACCACCAGATTCATAGGTGGCTAATGTCTGGCTGTACAACAGAAGCAGCTCGATGTCTGGCTACACCACCGATAGGCTAACTGACTGACAGACTGGCTGGCAAGTTGGTTGACAGACTGGCTGGCTGACTGACTCTATGAACATGCTTTGCCTGAGTGAGTGCACTCATTGCGGTTAATAAGTAATGTTTCGATGTACATATGTACGTATGAATGTGTCTTCGGTTTGATATTTTCCAATGTTTAGGGCTACAAAGAAGGAGATGAAGATGAATAGCAAAGAATTTGAATAGTTTAAGGAAGTAAAACAGTATGAAAGAGATAATAAACTGAAGAAAACAAATGAATAGTAATAAGAGAAAATTCAAAGTAGAAAAATACGAATGTGAGGCTATTAATATAATTCCTCACTTTGTTCTTTGCCAAAACATTTTTAGTCGCCAAAGCGTCAACAATTATCCAAATTACATTTAAATCAAATATAAGAAATAAAGTAAAATATCCTAAAAAACATTATGTATTCGCTATAAGCAGAATATTTTTGTGATTTTCTCTCATATACACACCTATTCTGTACCGTTTACCGAAATCTGAACACATTTAGTTCTTTGTTTTATTATTTACAATGTCCATTAGAGGGGTCCAAAAATATTAATTTTGCTCAGATGTGCCTTATTATACCATATGATGATTTTTTTTAAGAAACAAAAATATTAATATATATATCAGAATCATTTTTAAGTTAATTTAGCTATATCTGTCTGCTGTGTGTCCATGTAAAGCTTTAGAGCACGCTACAGGTCGCAATTTTCAAGATAATGTTAGAAAATCACTTGTCGCCAACTTAGTTTCTATAATTATTTAATGATCAAATTATAATTGTTGTTTCAATAAGATTTTAATTGAATTAATTAAATATATAATATAATTAATGACTTATTGGAGAAGACATAGTAATTCATCATATGAATCTGTAACTTTATTGGTAAGGAAAAGGAATGTTGAAGGCAGATTATGTGTGGACTATGGGTTTATAAATAAAAAATAGTTAGGGACAACTTTTCAATGCTTGTCGCCAACTTAGTTTCTATAATTATTTAATGATTAAATTATAATTGTTGTTTCAATAAGATTTTAATTTAATTAATTAAATATATAATATAATTAATGACTTATTGGAGAAGACATAATAATTCATCATATGCATCTGTAACTTTATTGGTAAGGAAAAGGAATGGTGAAGGCAGATTATGTGTGGACTACGGGTTTATAAATAAAAAATAGTTAGGGACAACTTTTCATTGCCAATAATATAAGATTGTTTTGATCATCATGAAGGAAAAAAGTATTTTACAGCCTTAAATTTGAAAAAATGAATTTCATCTGGTAGAAAAAAAAATTCTATAAATATTTGTAACACCTAGAAGATAATTTGAGTATAAAAATATGCCATTTGGTTTAAAAAATACACCATATTTTAACGTTTGATAATTTGAAGGATTTTATAGCCTCGGGGAAAATGGTTGTATATACACAGGAAACATTTTTGCCAATTTTCTTTCTTTTAAATGGATAATTGTTAAAAAATTATTTTTTAATAATTTTTTATTTGTTTCGATAACTTTTTATTGATATCGTCGTTTTTTTCTGACAATGATAGTACCATTGTGTTAAAAAATAAAAACAGAAGAAAATCCAAAAAATTGATCATGATAATATTTGAGATTTTTTATTCACAATAAAAAAGTTAAATATTTTTTTACTTAATCCAAATTAATTCAATTTTTCGTTTACTTTTTGCTTTTCTGGAAAACAAGATTTAACACGATAGAAAAAAACGATGAATAGTGTCAGTGTGTTGTGTAGTCATTTTAATACTATGAAACAAGTAAATAAATAAAATTAAGATCAAATATTTTTAATTAAAAAAACATTTTCTTCATTTCAAGATTAATATCAACTGAAATTTTCTATTGCCAAACAATATGGCGAAAGGGGGTCAAGCTATAGAGAACAAGTATGAATGTATAGTCGGGCGTAGCCGACCATATGATACCCTACACCAATCAGTATGTATGTTAAAAATGGGGATTATTTAAAAAATAAAGCATTTGGTTTGTTTTTTTAACATTATTTCGGAATATTTTTACTTTTTTTTGGCAAAAAAAAGAGATTTTATTAAGAGGGCCCAAAGGGGAGTAGGGCAAAATATGGCCCTATCCTTAAAAATGTTGGTAGGGGGGTGTTAAGTCTTCTTCAATATTATTCATGTAGAATTTAAAAGTGTTATTAGTGTTTGTAAGTGAATTTTGACCTTTAAGTCATTTTCTGAAGGGGAGTTTGTATGGGGGATAGGGTCAAATGAAGCCCGATCATTACAAAAATCGGTAGTGTCATTTAAAGTTCTATAAAACTAAGTTTTGTCGAATTTTGTTAACATAATAGATCATTTAAGTTAATTATAAGCCAAAAGGCCCTATTTGGGGGGTACGGTTGTATGGGGGCTAGTCGAAATAATGGACCGATTTTAACCATTTTCAATAGGCTTCGTCCTTGGGCCAAAAGCGTGTGTGCCAAATTTCATCCAATTATCTTGAAAATTGCGACCTGTACTTTGCGCACAAGGTTTACATGGACAGCCAGCCAGACGGACGGACGGACATAGCTTAATCGACTCAGAAAATGATTCTAAGCCGATTGGTATACTTTAAGGTGGGTATAGGACGAATATTTTTGTATGTTACAAACATCAGCACAAACCCAATATACCCTCCCCACTAAAGTGGTGTAGGGTATAAAAATTTATATATAGCTTATAGAGTAAAATCAGCAACCTTTAAAAAATTGCAACAAATTGTTTGGTTTTTGGTAAAAAATTATACTGTCTAATTATTAACAACACCTGAAAAGATTCATAGTTTATTTTCTACAAAACAAAATCACTTCGGACATGAATGGGGCAAGAAAAGTGTTACAATTCTGGCTGAATCCGCAAATGAAATCGGCATAAAATAGATAATTCTTGTGCTTCAAGGACGTAATATTTGGACCAAATTGTTAATGTAGCTTAAATACATTAATTTTTTATAATAAAAACTATGGGGTAAAACCGAGTAAAATATTATTTAAACCAATTGAAATATTATTTAGTTATATGTAGAGATTTTAATAACAATTATTTTTTAATTAAATAAAAAAACTTATCTATATACAGTGAATCAATTAAGTAATTTGCCTATGTAAAATTTTATAAATTTTAAGAAAAAACTTTATCTGAACAATTATTTTTAGCAAAATAAAACTATTTGTTTGTTGTATTTTTTAAAGAATATCTTATATTTTAATTTTCTACCATAAAATGTAAAATCGTGATATTATTTAACGATATTTTTGATAAAATGAGAACGTATGAGTATGGGGACATCACCATATACCACTATAGAACTATTACATGATAAAATCCTGATTTTCAACCTCATATTTTAAATGCTTTATTTTATGAATAAGATACAGTAGGCGTATGAGGATCTGGATAGTTATTCTTGATTTGGGTTCTAAATATTTATAAGTGTATGTATTAGCTGAAAATTTTTGCTTTTGTTGACCTTAGGGTATGATAACCACCTCTATTTTAAAATATCTAAATTAGGTATTTTTCCTTTACTACTTTACATTCGTTCCAAGCATCCTAAGGACTGTTTAGAGGTCTAAATTAAAACATAGTGTTCCTCCTAGTTCGTATATGGATTTTAAAGAAGATAAATCAGGAGTCCAATGGTTTTCCATGGATACAAGTCGCCTCCCTTTGGCAGTTAAAGATTTTGAAGCACCACTCACTTACACTTGTTCTAGAAATTTAAACTAATTTTTTATATCGAAATTGCCTCATTATTATCCTTTAAACATTTTTAAGGCAAATAACATCACATTTTTACACAATGAGGATATGATTTTTGCAAATTACGATTGAAAAATACTTAATACTCGTCCTTTAAACAATAAAACAATAAATTCCAAAAAGGAATTAAAACATAATTTGAAAAAAACCCAACGCAATTAACCGAAATTCTCAATATGCAAAATACTTTATTGACATGCAAATTCTGATGAAGAATAATAAAATGCAACAACAAATGCACCAAAATTTGTATTTTAATATTTTTTCTTGGTTTTCCCATTTTACACAATATCTATTTTTAATTGGAAAACATAAATTTACTTTTTACATATTTTTTCCAATTTTATTTATGAATAAAAATCTAAATTCTCTTAAAAAAAGGTAGGCAAAAAACTTAGTTGATTAACTGTATATATAAAAGAGTAGCATTACTGACTGACTGATTCATCATCGCACAGCCCAAACGGCTGAACCTAGAATCAGTAGATGTGTTTTTGGTTATGTAGATCCTCTAAGGAGGGATTTTTGGAAATTTGTACATTTACGGGTAAAAAGGGGAAAAAACGGGTAAAACAGTTTTTCTTAATTATTTTACACAATATTATTGATACAAGAAAAATTAAATGTACCTGTATCTACTCTTAAAATTAGCAGATGGGTGTCTGGTACTTAACCTAACCTAATTTTATTCAAACACATTGAGCCAATTTTTTTTTAATTTTAAAAAGTAGTTTATTTACTCACACAAAATAAGCTGTTGGTATATTATTTTGAAATACTAAGGCCTATCTATATAACACCAAATTCGAGTAAATTGTTGGGTACTTTTTAAAATCACTATTTTTCTGGAACAAATGAACGCAGATTTGAATTGTTTGAGTTTTATCTGTGATATATAGATACGGAAATACGGAATATTTTGTAAACTTAATTCTCGAAAAAGGATATTCCTAAGCGAAAAGGGGAAAAATTGTATTCTTTATTAGTACTTTCCACATAGGTAAAATTTATTCCACTTTTGGTACTTTTTCTTTCTTCAAATGATACTCTTTGTATGTTCTTTAATATGAATTCAAAATACATTATTATTAAACATACATGGTCCTCATTAAGTAAGATTCTTTAAGAGAGAACTGTTTAGTACTTTTTATCTCATAAATGGTACTTTTTTAATTTTCCTAGGAACATTATTTTAACATACATGACCTTGATTGAATAATATTCTATATGTGGCAAATATTTGGTACTTTTCTATTCTTCAAATGCTACATTTTAGATTCTTTATAATGATTAACCGGAACACATGGCCCTTATTAAATGAGAATTTATCGTTTTTTGTACTTTTTCCTATGGTTTTTTTTGATATTGAAAATAAAATTTAAAATGTAGGGATCTTAGTAAAAAATCTACAGAAAGGGACTTTTGGGACTTTTTCATTCATTAAAATTATATTTTTTGAATTTTATATAATATTGAACACAATATGATAAACTATTAAAGGTAATTCATAGTACTTTTTTCAAATAGTACTTTCGAAATTTTCTATAACGTGGAAGCTAAATGAATGAAACTAAAAATACAATATACTTACTGAATGCGAATTAAATCACGTGATATTGAACGTATAGAACTGAAGCATTAAACAAATGTTTAAACAATTTAAATATAATACTATTTTCAAAAAAATTTCTTAAAATTTCCAACGAATGAAATATCAGTCTTTACTTGAATTTACAAATATTTTTATAGGTTAAAATGTAAATATTTTTTTACTCAACTGGAATGAATTTCGTAATTGAAGCGCGTGTAAAGTTTTTATGGATGCCTTAAAAATAGAAACTTCTGATTTTAAAAGTCATTTGAAAATGTTAGAGAAATGAGTTAGAGTTGAGTAAGTGTAAGTTTGGATACTCTGAAATACAAATTTTACAATATGTTGTGAATTCTACGGAAATTTGTTCAAAGAGTGATTATCTAGAAGGAATGAAAACATTTCCACTTCTTGGGTTATTTTTATATTTTTGAAAATGTGTATAGAATTTTTAAACAATAGCTAAATTATTATTAAAAAATGGTGCTTAATATAATTTTGAAAAATAATGAATGAAAAAAAAAAACAACATGGTGATGAACTGTCAAAAAGAAATGCGAATGTGTCGTAAAAACAGGTTGATTGTCTATTGTAATTCAGAGGTCGAATGATGTAATTTAATTGGTCGTGTGAACCAGATATTATGCGATAGTAATGGTACACGATCTTTATGCTGTGAGAGCAGAATAGAAATAAAGCAACTACCAAATTACGAACGTGTGACAAAATCCATGTCGGAGAAAGTATTTAATACCTTCTGAAATTATGGATAGACAGACATTTAAGAATGGGTCATAAAGCGATTCCGAAGTAAAAGCAGTGCCTAAGCATACATTAACAATTTATGAATAACTTAAAATTTGCGTTATCTTCTAAAGACAAAAACTAATATCCGAATAAATATAGATATATTTATGTAACAAAATGGTTTTTTAGAATATATCCAAAAAAATATATTATTTTTTCATATTACTAATTCATGTGCTGCGAGACATGTTAATGGTCTTGGGAATTAGCAATAACCTTAAAAATTTTTAAGCAAGTTTTGTGTTTTATATCTTTCCAAAATGCTTATTCTGTACGATTCCTTTACAAAAAGGTTACTTAATGGCAAAATTTTAGCTATAACTGAAAAAATCGATATTTTTCCCTTGTAAATGCACTTGGAAACTTTAGAGCCTTTGCGGCACCTGTTAACGTTATCTTATCAGCCTAATTTGTTGCATGACATAGATTTACAACCCAAAGAACAATTCCAGAGGAGGGGACAGCATGTCGGAGAATATTTTTTTCCTTTCATACAAGCGTGAATCACTCTAATGTACATTGACTAGTATTTGTCTACTAATAAAAAACTGTTGTATGTTTGTCTACTAAATTCTTCTGATTTCCTTTTTACCGCCTCGTTGCTTTCATTTGATTTTCATTGTTTAAAAAAGTTGTAGACCTTTTTATTTTACAATAATAGGCTTCCTATCAGAAACGTATAAAAACAATTAAGAATGTATAGTCTGGCATGGCCTTTAGGTGAACCATACTCAAATTTTTAATTGTGATGAACATTTTAAAGTTTACAGTAGCTAAAATATTATTCAATAAAATATAACAATTATTTGTTTACGATAATATTTACACGATTGTTAGATTTGCTTCAAATACTACTGCTCTAAACAATTGTCTGAAGTTGTAGCAGTAGCATTTGTTTGCTTAGTAGTCATAAGTTTTTTAAAAATATTGCTATTTATAAAAAAGTATATCTCAAAATCCCAATAAACCAAAGGATATTATAATGATATCGAAACGATATCACCTAGGCAATAAAAATTATCTTAAGTAATATCGTTCTCGTATCGGAAACGATAGTATTTACGGACTAAATTGTAACTTTCCTTATAATATCGTTTTTCCATGAAATTATAATATCGTTTTCGCTATCATAATTTCCAAAGATAACGATAGTAAAATCGCATTTCCAGCTTTTATTCTGTATGCTTTTTTGTTATCAAAATTTCATTTTAAATATTTCGCTAAAGTAAAATAACAAAAGCCTGAAAAAGAAAAGATTGCATATATACACAAAAAAATATGCACAATTGTTTGCCTTTATTTAATTTTGATTTTCAAACACTTTATTGAAATAAATTTAATTTTCTGTAAAAATTTTTACTAATTCAATAAATGTTTTTGTTTAAGTTTTATTTTTTGTCGGCATATGGAATCCAACAATAAAATAAGTTTTTGAATTTACTAAAATGAACTGATATAATTCTTATTTGGTTTATAACATTTAATGTATAAGTGTTTCAGTTTTCACAGTACAAAATAGTAGTTTCTAGAATGTGAAACAAAATTGTTGTAAGTATATAAGTACTTTTTACAATTTTTAATATTAAAGAGTTAGTAACATTTTTGTTAAAATTCAATATATATTTTTAACAAGGTTTTTTATAAATTCAATAATTATTATTGCCAAAATACAATAAATTATTATTCTGTTTCAGATAACAAATTTGCTTAAATTTCGATACAAATACAAATAACTTGCGCTATTTAGTAAAATAATTGTCTGGAAATGTGGCGAATATTTTAATAAAGAATTTACATTTTGAGTACTTGGTTTTACGAATTTCGTGATAGGTCCTATTTTAGTAAAAAAATACTTGGCTTTATGAATTTTTTGTTTGATTTTGAATTAAATTTTTTTCTGTAAAATCTGCGTTGTCATGCAAAAACCTGAAACTTTTTCAAAATTGTATACATGTCAACTTACCACAAATTTTAAATTTCAAAATTCGCGTATTTCTTTTAGTTTTATTTTATTTATATAAATCAATTTGATTTTATTTGAATTTTCTTAACAGCTCTTCATGAAAATTTTGTATTTAAATTATTTTTATGTTTGAAATATTTTTCAAATGTTTGTATTTTTATTGGAAACAAAATATATTAAAACGATATTATAATAATATAGCTTTTAATTATAAAGGCCCAACTATAATATGAATAAGCAAGCTTAAGTTAATGACAAAATCGAACGAAATGTCTCTCAAGTGCTTAAGAAAATCCTAGGAAACTTGTATGTGGCTATAATATTCTTACGTGCATTCAAAACACCATTTGCACATTTTCATAATATTTTATTGAAAAAAAAAACTTTCTTGACAATTTTAATTTTTTCTTTATTTTCTTTGTATACAATAAAAAACAACTGATTTCGTACTGAATGTGCTGTCAGTATCGCTCTTTGCTTAAGCAAATAAAATTTGACGAAACTCTCTTTAATACATTATAGTTTGTCACACGTTTGTCACGTTTTATATGTGTTCGCACAGTTGCTTAAGCTGACTTTAGTCTATGTAAGCAAATTAGAGTTAGGCTTTAAAATATCATAATCGCCCTAAAAAAGTAATACCGTTTTCGCTATCATATCGTTCTTTGGTTTATTGGGATATAGCAGTAGTATCAGCTGCTACTGTAGTAGGCAAAGTTAATCTACAAATGGAGTAGTAGCTTAAATATAAACATAAAAATTGCTACTTTTTAAAAGCCTATTAAAGAAAAATCTGAGGATACTGTTCTTGATGGAACTTAACGGAATTGCTACTGAAACGGCGTTGGAAATATCAATAGCAGATCGCGTTCTGGCAAGCTTATCAGCCTATATTACTATAGTAGTCCCTATGTGCAGGAACCCAAACAAGGGTAATGTCAGACAGGCGACCCAGCCTTGGCATTTATTCCTGCGTAAGCCTTGTTTTTGTGCTACATTGAAACATTTTAATACCAATATAACTACTACTACCAAGATCTTAAGGTAAAAGTAGAAATAGTAAATGATTTGCTAATAGTTTTCGTACATCTCTGGAACAACAAAAGATAATACACCAAATTTTTTTCTAATTTTCAATCAATTACCCTCATGTAAATCTGATTTTGTTTTTTAATTAACTTATTAGTTTTATTTTCAATTTAAAACCTTTTCAATCTGGTAAATTCTGTCTCTGGTCATCCTGCCTAATTTAAAGAATGTATTTTTGCATCAATTAATGTGACTTATACTGAAATTACTCTATTAACATTTTACAAATCAACCGATTACATAAAATTCGAATAAAAGAAATCATTAATACAATTGTTCAATTCACAATCATGTTGTATTGTATCTACTAAAGTGTAGTAACAGTGGTTGTAAACAGTAAGCGCCTTATGCAAAAACGATTATTAGAGTTAACAATGGTTTACTACACACTTTTTCCATATAAAAACAGGTTTTAACAAACATTGTTAACCTTATAATTGTTTTTTGCATAAGACGGTAAGTCATAAGTTTATTTTTTCAATGAAAAAAAAAACAAACAAAACATATTCGGCTGTGCTGGATCTTATATGCCCTTTACCATAGTGTATTTAAAAAATATTAATTTTATTAAATTTAAATTGATTTCATTTATCTGACTTTATCATTATTATAGCAATATCAAAACACAATGAACAACAGTAACGCTAAACCAAATAAAACACACAAACAAATTCACAAGGCAATGAAACCCAAAGACTTCCAAACATTCACAACGCCATGAAAACAACAGACATCCAAACATACAAAACAGAATACAACACTTACTTTTCAATGACTACTACTTACCGTCAGCATTACTTTGAAGTAATCGAGTAATGACTTTGTTTTAGTCTGATATGGCCTCTATCTCCTGTTGTGCACTCCTTAACCAGTGCCTCAGGTGGGAATCGAACCCACCACCAGACAATAACACTAACCTACCGGAGGCCATAAACTTTCTTATAACATTTGAAAAAATATGAAATATTCTCTTAGGAGTTGTAGAGAGCTTTTGCATAGAAAATACCATCAGCTACACATACAACACTACAACATCGATTGTGAATTGTAAGAGCTAATAGTTATTCTGTATATGAATGATTGTCTCTTTTCGTTACGTGTTTGTTTACTTTTACAAATGTTCTGTATAATAATCGTCTGTGACATTGACATGTTTACGAGCATACATTAACCCTTTCGTCCCCAAAGTTACACATTTTGGCGCAAAACTAAGTAATTTTAAATTTAAAATTTGGGAACAAAATATTGGCACCATATATTTTAATATGTTCAATTTATGGATAATTTATCAAGATTTATAAGTTTTTCTGAAGGCGTCAGAAATTTTTTGTAAAAAATTACATTTAAAAATTGTATAACTGAAAAACCAGGACATACAGGAGTTTATTAATAATATCAGTTCTTATTCATCATTAGTACAGTATACACTTACATTATTTTTAGACGTCGCCATTTTAAAGCTGGGCCAAAAGGGTTAAGATAGATATTGAAAAACACGCAATTACGACCAAGCTGACTCTCATACTTTTTTAAGCTTTCCCACATGTAATAGAGGCTGCAACATTTACATTCCTAACATCACTACAATGTCGTTGTTGTCGATGTCGACAAACAATGACAACGACAGTTGTTTGCTAAAAGTGTTGATTGCTCATTTAAACGAGTGTAGGACAAGGCCATTACTGTGGACAATTAGAATCTAAAGGAGGATGTCTGTTTTACTTAGTAACATAATGATTTTGTAATGTTTCAAATAACAAATTTGCACTCAACAAATGATGTTAGGACCAATTCCTAAAAAAAATCATCGAGCGTTCTGAATTTTGTACTATAAAGTATTATACAGTTTATTTTTAATTAGAAAATTTATGCCAGATGATCAATCAAATATTTTCAGCAATTAGTTATTATTAATTTCCAATTTATGTATATTTTATCTGTAATATTCAATAAAAAAACTCAGAGTAATAGAGGACTGAGACGAGTGGAATTGGAATTTCAAATGCTCTTATATATAGTTTAGGTTAAGATTTTGATAGTTATTGTAAATTTATACAAACAAAGATTCAATAATGAATTTATTAAATGAAAAAATTGATAAATTTTATATTTTAATTACATGGCCACTGTGCAGTGATAATATGCTAATGAATGCTAGTAAATTAACATACATACTTTACTTATTGCTGAAGGGCTGACAAAATTATAACGATCGTTCTTATATTTATACTACTTATATTAGACATGGTTTTTTTCAATAAAGACTTTAAATTTAATTATATTTGTGATATGATTAATTTTTTAATTATATACATTCTTTTACAAAAATCTATATTGTTAAAAATGTCCTAGTTTAAACATATGTACATACAGTGTCTTTCATAAGTATTCGAATTTAAGTATAATGTGAAAAGAAACCAAATTTAATAACATATTTTGTATGCAAAATTAATAAATTAATTTGTTAAATTGTCTAGACAGTCCTTAGCTTTGATATCACGCTTTTTAAAACTTAAAAAATTCACATTTACTTTAATTAATTTAGCTTTATTTAAAAAAAGTTCATAAAATTACCTCACAAAAGTATACGAATTTTTTCTGTATTTCATATTTAACTATATTATACAAAACACAAAAATTAGAATCGAATGGTTTTTTTGCTAAAAATTGTTTTAAAGGGTAACTATCAAATGGATATATTTTTGGACCATTTGGTCCGCAATTTTGGGGCATTTTTACCATATTTTCATGTAATATCATAAAAATGGCGATTTTTAGCAATATTTGTATTTTTTCTCCTTTTCTCAGAGATAAAACTAAAATTTGTTATTGGGTTTTAATATACCCCTTGGGGTGTCCAAAAATAATATTTTTTGTTACAAGAATCCGTATTTAAACCTTCCAGGATATATTATTAGAATCATTCTTCTATCGCTATAATCGCATAATCGTGAATGTTATGAGTAGTAAAAACTAAAATCTACTGTATAGGATGACGTTTTGTTAAGGCATGTTTTGGAGTTGTATACCGCTACGATGTCTTAAAAATTTAAAATATATTAGTGCTAATATCTACAATAATATATGCTAGCCAACTTTGTCGGAAAATATCGAACCTAGTGGTACGAAAAGCGACTTAAGATCCAGATAATTCAATTAGAAGCAGAAGAACTATACCAAAAATATATCTTGGAATGTTTAAAAACAGATCCTTATAACAAAAATTATTATTTTTAGATACCTCAAGGAATCTATTAAATCCCAATATTAAATTTTAGTTTTATCTCTTAAAAAATAGAAAAAAATGGCAAATATGGTCAAATATGAAATACAGAAAAAAATTCGAATACTTTTGTGAAGTAATTTTATGGACTTTTTTTAAAAAAAGTTAAATTTATTTAAATAAATATAATTTCTCCAAATTTTAAGGAGTGTGATATTAAACTTTAGAACTCTCTAGACAATATATTAAATTTAATTATTAATTTTACACACAATAAGTATTATTAAATTATATTTCTTTTAAAAGAACACCTAAATTCGAATACTTATGCGATTACGTATACATACTTATGTATGTATACGTAACTATATATGGTCTTTCCAAAATGCAATTAAATAGTTCGATAAACCTAACACGAGGAAAGCGTAGCGCAAGATATTTTGTAGGTTTATTTAAGTTTTCTTTTGTTGTTTATTTTTAAATTATTATTTCTTGGTACATATCCCTCGTTTCTCATCTTATTCGTTTTAAGATGTTTGATTTTCACACAGAAGAAAAATACTTTCTAACAAACACTTTATTGAAATAATTTAAATTTTCAGTAGATATTTTTACTTGGAATACAATAATAAAACAAGTTTTGGAATGTACTAAAACGAATTGATATAATTCTTATTTGGTTTATAACATTTAATGTATAATGCCTTATTATGGTTTACAACTCAACTCTATATAGTTTGTTTGATTTACTGTTGGATAGTTCCAATGGATGTACGATATTATTCATAAATATTTGCTATTATATTGCTAATCATTTTGTTTTTCTTCCCTTTTCATTTTAGGAAAATGTTTATTGGTGGCTTGAGTTGGCAAACAAGTCCAGGTAAGTTGTTTTTTTTAGTTTTTGTAGTTTTCACATTAAAGGTGCTCAAAAATTACAGAAATGACTCTAATTTTCTAAATCAACTAAAAAAAATATATATGTATTATATATTTATTTTTGAACATTTTGAAAATACTAATCGTTCCAACAAAGTACCTATAACATTAATATTAAAGAACAAATAACGAAGTTATAGTTATCCGATTAAACTAAAATTTTACAAGTTAGATTTAGGATTTAAATCTGAATAAAATCGAATTTTTTTGGGCACCTCTAATGTGTTTTAAAATTTTTACCAAAAGTTTCTGTCGACAAAGTGTGAAGTATTTAGAGCTTACATCTAAATTATTCAAAGTTGAGGAAATTTTCTAATTTTTTTTTTATATATTGTTTTATTAAGAAATAAAATTTAATTAGCGAAAATCCCAAAAAATCTATGTATTACCATGTGTTAAGATACATTTTCAATGATTTTGATGTATATTCGATGTATATACACCGGCGATACCGATGAAAGCAAAAAACAACAAATATAAACTTTTGCTTTGATTGACTTTTGTGTGTTTTGTCTGCAAATAAAATTTTAACAAATTTACAACATTTGCACATGTCATCTACGTTGTGATAAATGCGAAAAAATAACAACGGAAAGTTAAGGTGCGTTCACTTTCGATATCTTAGGTTACCAGTTCCTCTCGAAATACAATTAAAACATTCATATAAACATTATTTTGTTATTATTTTTGAAACATTACACCAAATTTATAAAATGTTTAAAAATAGCAAAATAGCGATGAAATTTTGATTAAACAAGTTTATTATAATTGTACTTATCACAAATCTAATAAATCAGTTAACCAAAGATCAATTTCCGCTTTTCGAAATTAGCTTTAATTTTTTTATACATTTTAACCCTTTTTGTGGTTTTGTCGAATATATTCGACATTACATTATACTACGTTTTTAGGTATTTTTGAATTTAATTTTTAACTTCAGTTTTAATTCTTATACCCTTCACCTTTGTGAGAAGGGTATATATAAGTTTGTAATTCCGTTTGTAATTTCTATAATATAATTTTCCGACCCTATAAAGTATATATATTCTGGATCCTTATAAATAGCGGAGTCGATTAAGCCATGTCCGTCTGTCTGTCTGTTGAAATCAGTTTTTAGAGGTCCCCAGATATCGGCGAGATCCGAATCTTCAATAATTCAGTTAGACATGCTTTCGAGAAGATCGCTATTTAAAATCAACAAAATCGGTCTACAAATAACGGAGATATGAGCAAATATCCGAGACAACCTCTGAAAATTTCATCAAAAAAGACACATTTTTTTCATGCTTTGTTATAAAAGCAGCAGCAACACAGTAAATTGGATAAAGATGTACATGTGCGTGTGGAGATGTATTTGGTTTTATTCAGCTGTGTGTTTATACCCTACACCACTTTAGTGGGGAGGGTATATTGGGTTTGTGCTGATGTTTGTAACATACAAAAATATTTGTCCTATATCCACCTTAAAGTTATGTCCGTCCGTCTGACTTGCTGGCTGGCTGTCCATGTAAACCTTGTGCGCAAGGTACAGGTCGCAATTTTCAAGATAATTGAATGAAATTTGGCACACACGCTTCTTTTGGCCCAAGGACGAAGCCTATTGAAAATGGTTAAAATCGGTCCATTATTTCGACTAGCCCCCATACAACCGTACGTCCCAAATAGGGCCTTTTGGCTTATAATTAATTTAAATGATCTATTATGTTAACAAAAGTCGACAAAACTTAGTTTTATAGAACTTTAAATGACATTACCGATTTTTGTAATGATCGGGCTTCATTTGACCCTATCCCCCATACAAACTCCCCTTCAGAAAATGACTTAAAGGTCAAAATTCACTTACAAACACTAATAAATTTAAATTCTACATAAATAATATTGAAGAAGACTTAACTCCCCCTACCAACATTTTTAAGGATAGGGCCATATTTTGCCCTTCTCCCCGTTGAGCCCTCTTAAAAAAATCTCTTTTTTGCCAAAAAAAAGTAAAAATATTCCGAAATAAAGTTAAAAAAACAAACCAAATGCTTTACTTTTTTAAATAATCCCCATTTTTAACATACATACTGACTGGTGTAGGGTATCATATGGTCGGCTACGCCCGACTATACATTCATACTTGTTTTTTTTGTATGTTTGTTGCTGTATTACAGTACAACGGTTAATATTTCTTTCTGCTACAGTTTATATTTGTTTGTGTGTATGTCATGTGTGACATGTGTGCAGAGATACAAAATAAATAAAAACTGTTTTTTAAAACATACTTGGTGAAGGGTATATAAGATTCGGCACAGCCGAATGTAGAAATATTACTTGTTTTCTTTTAGATTAAACTTAAGACTTTATTATATTTATAGTTGAGATTTTGAATGATTTTTCATATTTTTAAAGTATTTTTAAATCAGGGTTTAAGAAATTATTACTAATGACTACTTTTGGAAATGCGTTTTTTAACAACACATAAAAAACAGTTTCATTTAATGGCTAAAAAATAGTATTTGGCTAGATCGGACTACATGAATTTAAATTGTATTTTATTGTTATAAGCAGGGAAACCAAAAAAATGCTCTAAAAAAAGTGTTTTAAGCGCTTTAAATATGCCGTAAAAAACTCAAAATATGCTCCTAAAATTTTAAATATATGCTCCAAAAATAAAGTTTTTTATTATTTTTTAACATTGAAAAGCTCAAAAAGACTGAAACTGTAATGAAATAATAAATGTTTAATGTCATATTCTATATCCTACAACATTTTTTTTATAAATGTTTCATCTCATAGTTTGAAGAACTAGTATAATAGAATTCCGTTTTACGTTCAGATAACCAATAAATAACATGAAACCATTTGGTCCCCAAAAAACATATTTCAAACGACAAAGTTTGACACAGCTTTTAAACTGACATTTTAATCGGTGTTGTCATAAATTCTAATAATTAGTTTTTTAAACTATAAAAATGGATTGGTCTCATGAAATCAAAAGAAATCGGTTTTATGTCCGATTTAAAATATCATGCTTTATTGAATAAAAAACTATAACATAACGAAATTTTTTTTTCAAAATTGTAAAATAAGCTAAAAAATTAAAAAAAAATAAAAAAATAGAATTTTATTTTTTTTTTAAATAAAGTTTTAAAAAGAAAATTAAAAATGTATAAAAACGAAAAAAGCGAAAACATCAAAATATGCACGAAAAGAGTAAAATATGCTCTAAAAACTCGAAAATATGCCTTAAATATGCTAAAAAGTCAAATCATGCAAAATTATGCTCTTATGGGTAAAATATGCAAAAATATGCTCTAACAAATCGATGCCAAAATTCTCAAATTGGTCTGAAACGTGTAAATATCTTATCCATTAGTCCATACGACGCACCACAAAAAACATGCATTTGCATATTTTGGTTTCCCTGGTTATAAGTGTAAGAAGACATTTTACAAAACAATATTTATAAAAAATATTGGTGGTACTTTTTGGTGACAGTTTTTCGAATGATCGAATATATTCGACATTTAACTTTGATGTCTTATATTTTACTAGGGATAACTCTAATTCAAAAATATTATTTTTCCCAAATTCAGCATACTAAAATTATCTTAAATACAAGTTTTCAAGTTTATTTCTCGACATATCAGATTAGGACTTATCATGTTTGCGTATAATTCTACATATTAAAGTGTCAAAAGGTCAAAGGAAATCCGACAATTCCCAAAAATTATATTTTTTAAATTTACCCATAGGATCCACATTTCTAGCTGAGGGCTGTCCAAAACTATAAATATCGGATGGGCAAAAAGTGGTATCTTACTTTGAGCCCCCATAACGCTGCTTCTGAACCATTTGTAGTATCCATTTTCACAACTTAAACTCGAATACTCTTTGTAAAATTTTATTCCGATAAGACTAATCGTTTAGAAATCCCATTCACTATTAGGACTTATTCGTTATAAGCGGCTTTTCCTTTTTAAATGTCCAACATTACAACTTTATTTCGTTTGGAAGGGGAATATTATAAAATCAAGTAAGAATGTGTAGTCGTGCAAGTTGACAAGTGATTATGTTAAATTTTTATTGAAGAAGTGCTAATTTCAATATAAATTTAATTTTTTTTAATATCAAATTTATTTGAACATGATAGACACAAAACTGGTGATGAATTTACTGTATATAATTATAATAATTATATTCATAAATAATATATTATTAAAACATGTTTTTAAAAACCTTACTATTTGTCTTTTAGTGCAATATTTCTTGAATTACTTTTTTCTACCAAAAATGATTAAATGGCTGAAATGTTCAAAATATTTTATTTTTTTATAAGTAGGAATTAGTAAGGTTGCAAGAGCATCGTTAGGGTTCGATATTAAATTTTTGGATTGTGTTTAAAAATTGTAGCTTCTGAAATAAACACTTTTAAGTCAGAAACTTTAAAGGAAAGTAAAATTTTTTTCTTTCTCGTTTAAGCTTGTTAACACGTTTATTTAGAAATGGTTGAAATCAATTAGTGTTTTCAGATGCCCTTTGGACTTAAAGTAAAAATTTCTGCATATTTGTATTTAAGTATAAAAAAAATGAGTCAAACAAATGAAATCTTCTTATTTATAAATTATCATTGCTTCTATTACATCATCTAGTTTCAGAAGATGTTTACGAGATTGGCACATACAGTGTCTCACATAAGTATTCGAATTTGGTTGTACTTTGAAACGAAACATAATTTAATAATATGTGTGTGAAATGAAAAAATTACATTTACCTCAATTGATTTAACTTTTTTAAAAAAAAGTCAATAAAATTGCCTCACAAAAGTATTCGAATTTTTCTTGTATTTCATATATGACCATATTATACGAAACACAAATATAATAATTGAGTGGTTTTTTGCTTAAAATTATGTTAAGTTGTTACTTTCAACCGAAATTATATATTTTTGGCCAATTTGTTCGACAATTTTGGAGCATCTTTTCATGTAATATCATTAAAATGGCAATTTTTGACCATATTTGCAATTTTTTCCTTTTTTTCAGAAATAAAACCCAACTTTAATATTAGGATTTAATACACCCCTTGAGGTATATAAAAATAATTTTTGTTATAGGGTAATTCCACAGACATTTCGACCACTTCAAATTTTTAACCCTTTCGATTTAGCTATAACTCGAAACATACATATATTCTACTCTTAATTGCGGTTTCTACGGCGTATAAATAATCCATAACTTATACGGTTCATATGTTATGGGTCTCTAAAACAGGGCATCTCGCGTATTTTTGTTTAAAATGAGAATTGTTGACGACTGAATAACTTTGGAACCAGTTATCCAATTTTAACAAATGATGTTTCATTCGACAGGACTTCGATTACTCGTTTTTTGGCATTTCATTAAAATTACATGAAGTCCTGGCGCAAGAACAATATAGTGAAAAATGTCCTTTATCCTTAAATATCTTAAAAAAGGATATTTTGTTTTTCTTAATTTTTTTACGACAAATAGACAAACTTATTGTTATTGCTATTTAAAAATTTTAGAATGGGATCCTAATAGGTTTGGAAGTTATAGGGGTTTTTATTTAGCTACATTTACAATTTCCATAGGAAATGAGTGCTTTTAACACATTTTAACACATTTATAGTCCAGTAAATTAAGGTTTTAATGCCGAATGATGTAAAAATTACCACATACCCTCAACTTAGTGTTATAAATATGATAGTAAATCTGAAATCATGTCTCATATTTGCAATATTGGACGTCATAGGTCAAAATAATAAATTTTTTGTTATATCTCCCTTTTAGTAAATCCTACGGATTAAGATTAAGGAGTCATTCAGTAACAACACCATATAATTATTTATTATATAATTAAATAATCATATGCGGTTGTTACTATTGGTTGTACATAAAAATATCACAATGACGTTTGTAGTACAATATATATTGAGGTTAGAAAAACATATCTCTAATGAAAAAAAAAATGGCTTTAACTCCAAAACTGCTGATAATACGAAAAATTATCTGAAACCAAAATACCGTAAATTGGATTCTCTGCAAATTTTGTAATGACTTCTTAATCCGTAGAATGTACTAAAAGGGAGATATATCAAAAAATGTATTATTTTGACCTATGACCTAAAATATTGCAAATATATAACACATGATTTTAGATATTTTTTACCATCATATTTATAGCACTAAGTTGAGGTCTGTGGTAATTTTTACTTCATTCGGCATTAAAACTTTAATTTACTTGACTATAAATGTGTTAAAATGTGTGAAAAGCACTCATTTCTTATGGAAATTGTAAATGTAGCTAAATAAAAACCCCTATAACTTCCAAACCCATTAAGATACATAGCAATAACAATAAGTTTGTCTATTTGTCGTTAAAAAAAAATTAAGAAAAACAAAATATCCTTTTTTAAGATATTTAAGGATAAAGGACATTTTTCACTATATTGTCCTTGCCCCAAGACTTCTTGTAATTTTAATGAAATGTCAAAAACGAGTAATCAAGGATCTTTCGAAGGAAACATCGGATAACTGGTTCCAAAGTTATTCAGTCATCAACATTTCTAATTTTGAACTAAAATATGCGAGATGCCCCACTTCAGAGACCCATAAAATATGATTTATACGCCATAGAAACCGCATTAAGGAGTAGAATATATGACCCTGATTTGGAAAAAATCGAAGAGAACAAAAATTTAAAACAGCGTTTTTTGGTCGATTTATTTTGGAATTACCTTATAAGGATCTGTACTTATAAGTTCTAAGATGTATTTTTGGTGTCGTTCTTCTGTTTCTAATTGAATTGTATGGATCTTAAGTCCCTTTTCGTACTACTAAGGTCGATATTTTCCGACAAAGTTGTCTAGTATAAATTCATGTACATATTAGCACTAATATATTTTAAATTTTCAATACATTATATCGGTATACAATTCCTTCACAAAACGTCATTCTATACAGTAGATTTCAGTTTTTACTATTCGTAACTTTCACGCTTATGTTGCCCATTATAATAACATTGTAAGTCAAAAATTTTGGGTTTATTTTGATCTACTATGATGAATATTTAAACAGATGTCGATATTTTTGAGTTAGACCATAATGATATAGTGGCATGCAGCCTGGACGTCATTGGCATATAAAAATAATGATACTACCATATTGAATGGTGTTTTTTTCGAGGCATGTTTTGCAGTTGTCACTTCCACAATACATTGACAACTTAAAATATTTTAAAGCAGATATCTAAAAGAATATATACAAGAAAACTTTCCCCGAAAATTTTTGACCCTAGTATTATGAAAATGGACTTAAGTTCCAATATATTGAATTAGCGACAGAATAATGATATCAATAATATATCTTGGATCGTTTAAATACAGATTCTTGTAGAAAAAAGAGAAAATACTACAAATTTTGCCAAAAATCGCCATTTTAATGATATTACATAAAAAACGGTACAAATCTTCAAAAATTGTGGACCGAATGGGCCAAAATTATATAATTTCGGTTGATAGTAACCCTTTAAAACAATTTAAAGCATAAAAACCATACGATTCTAAAATTTGTGTTTCGTATAATATGATTAAATATGAAATACAGGGAAAATTCGTATGATTTTGTCAGGCAATTTTATGGACTTTAAGTAAATGTAAATTTTTCAAGTTTTAAAAAGCGTGATATCAAACCTAAGGACTGCCTAGACAATATAAAAAATTAATTTATTTTTTTGCACTCAAAATATATTATTAAATTCGGTTTCTTTTCATAGTTTACCTAAATTCGAATACTTATGAGAGACACTGTATGTATATATTATTAAATTCGGTTTCTTTTCATAGTTTACCTAAATTCGAATACTTATGAGAGACACTGTATGTATATAAGGATCAGATGCAAAACATCAATATTGGTGGCAGTTCTACTTTTTCTTAGAAAACATTAAGTTATACTTCCTGTAATCATAATATTCCGCTTCTTCGGCGATCGTAGGACGTTATGTCGTTTCCACGTATAAGCGTAGACA
Organism: Lucilia cuprina; assembly: GCF_022045245.1. NCBI lineage: Eukaryota > Metazoa > Arthropoda > Insecta > Diptera > Calliphoridae > Lucilia > Lucilia cuprina. Next base: position 70,885,276 of record NC_060953.1, on the reverse strand, counting down.
GGGACAATTTTGAGGTATCAGTTGTGATGTGAACTCTTGATTCTATGTTATACACGCAGTTCTGTAGGTTAAATAGTGAAAGCCTAAAGGTATGCAAAACATTTTATTCCAATTATGCATTGCAATTTGTTGCAAATGTATATTCGTACATACATACATACAT